>NW_006435779.1:1831867-1874218 GCF_000325575.1 Pteropus alecto
TCCTGGGGCCCTGTAACACTCTGTTCACATCTCTTTTATCCAGTACTCATCATGATCTAGTATAAGTAGACCATGAGTTCTTTGGGGATAAGGACCATGTTTTACTTATCCATCCTGGTGTGCTGTCCCTCGCAGCTAGAATGGCCTCTGCTCCATGAATGCTGAATGAATGAGTGAATGAGTTATATGGCTCAGAGAAGGCAGAGAGCACCATGGGCTGGAATAGTTAGGGAAGCATTCCTGGAGGCCTATAGACCACTCCTGCAGCTCCTCCAACTATTTGGAAGCATCCACCTCCCTGCCCCCATTAAATCCCCTTTCATTTTGCCTGGCTTGAGAGGCTTCTACTGCCTGCAACTGATGCAGGTGCTTCTATTGAGAGGTCAGGACAGCCACTTGGTCCACAGGAAGAGGAGAATGAGAACAGGTGAAGAAGCCTTGAAAGGGATGGTCAAGATAAGGGAGGAGCCACAGGGAATGACAAGGGTGCTGTACAGACTCATGGGGTGGCTGTAAAATGATTTGATGTGTGAAGGAGCAAAGCTCAGGTGAGTGGGGAAGAGGTCCCCAGTGCAGGAACAGAATGGTTGATTACATCCTCCGGGGGCTCAGAGGTGCTGACAAGGCAAAGGAACACATCTATGCCTGGAAGGGAAATTCAAGATGCAGAAACACGATGGGAATTAGACTAATCATCTCTGAAACCCAACCCAACCTTAGTTTTTTGTTAAAAGGTGGACCTTCAATAGAGGCATTTTCCAAAGAGAAAACAAAATTATAATATTTTTAAAAAGGCCACTGGGAAAGCTTCCTTAAGCATTCTTTTTCATTTAATACACCTTTCAAAATGTGCACAACACAAAACTCAGAAGAAATTTGCATCCAGTATATTTTACCTTAAATGCTGCTGTCCACCCCCAAATTGCGTATTTTTTATTATCATAAAGAACACTATAAAATAGAAGATATTGGCTAGGCCAAGATAAGACATTCAGTAAAGATCATTAAAAGTAGATACACTGACAATGACCCTGAGTAACAATAACAGTGCTTCTGATATGTATTAAGAGGCAGCACCCCCTGAGCTGGAATTCTGGGTCTGCCCCTCACTAGCCACAAGCCTCAGATTCAATCTCTCTGGGTCAGTTTCCTCATCTGTAAAATGGGTGCCAATAATAGCACTTTCCTCCTAGAATTGTGAGGATTATGTCAATAATATGA
Source organism: Pteropus alecto (assembly GCF_000325575.1). Classification (NCBI taxonomy): domain Eukaryota; kingdom Metazoa; phylum Chordata; class Mammalia; order Chiroptera; family Pteropodidae; genus Pteropus; species Pteropus alecto. The sequence goes on from NW_006435779.1 coordinate 1,833,089, forward strand.
AACACTAAGCTGGTGCCCAGCAGTGAGTGTGTGCTCAATCCACATTAGCTAGTATTATCTTACTAGGCAAGACCTAAGCATGACTTACTATTATATGCCATTTTATAAATTTAGGAAATAGGAATAGAGATGTTAAATATTTAGCCCAAATTAAACACATGCCAAGCTTTGAAAATTTGATTTGAAGACTCTCTTTCTTAGCCAGTACACGGAATGCCCCTCATGGACTACTCTGCCTCAGATGACCTCTGGGAGAGGGGAATAAGGAGGGACTCTTTGTGTCCTGGAGGTGTGCGAGGGAGGGGTGATAGATTGTGAATGGCTTCTGTCTGGGAGTGGGTCTTCTTCATAAAGTGCCTAGTCACCCTCATATTGGTTGGAAATTAATTATTGAAGGTCTGTTTCTATTCTACAGTCTTGAAAAAATAATATGCTGAGTGATTCATTCATTAAATTTACTAGGCTTACTATGGGTCTAGTCATTGAAGGAACCTATGAATAACCCTTAGCACAGCCTCTCCATTTCACCACTTCCCACAGTCTCTTACCATCCCCCAGACTGAATGCCTGTTCTTCTAGTTCAGTCTTCCTACTCAGCCCCCCATCTGCCCACCCACTTTCTGTATGATCCTGGTCTAGGATCCTGGAATCCTCCTCGCATACATGCTCCGCTTCTCCGCACTTGCCCTGAGGGCCCGCTGTGGAAATTAGAACTCCTGCTCTGATGTAACCCAGAGTTTATGTGGCCACAGTGGGTTGAGGCCTGGTCTTCCATGCAGCCCACTGTTCCCTTCCCCACTGGAAAGCACTGCTAGGTCCCCGAGGTACAGGTTTAAGGTGTGGCAGGCTGAGCACCTGGTAAGGCCCATCTTCTTCTTCCTTTCCATGAAGCACTTGTCCCACCTCCATAACCAAATTAGGAGCTTGCTTCCCGATTATTTGAAAGATCAGAATCCTAGAAGAGTCTGAAAACTCATCTTGTACACCTCACCTGTCCCAGGCACTGGAAAGCCACCCTTCTACCCTTCTCCCTTTCTTTCCTGTTTTTTTTTTTTTTGGTCTGTGAGCCTTCCTATTTTATTTATTTATTATTTTCTTAATAATTTTTTATTTTTCAATGACAGTAGATATAAAATATTATATTAATTTTAGGTGTACAGTATAGTAATTAGACATTCATATAACTTACAGAGTGATCAGCCTGATAAATCTAGTACCCACCTGAGACCATACATAGTTATTACAATATTACTGACTAATCCCTATGCTATACTTTATATCCCCATGACTATTTTGTAACTGCTAATTTGTACTTCCCCTCTTCACCCATCTCCCCCGATCCCCATTCCATCTGGCAACCATCAAAGCATTCTCTGTATCTATGAGACTGTTTCTGTTTTTCTGTTTATTTTGCTTTTTTAGATTTCACAATTAAGTGAAATCGTATGGTATTTCTCTTTCTCTGATTTATTTCATTTTGCATAATGCCCTTTAGGTCCATCCATATTATTGCAGATGGCAAGATTTTTTTTTATGGCTGAGAAATATTCCATCGTATATATGTATTACTTTTTCTTTATCCATTCATCTATTGATGGAGACAGATTGCTTTTATATCTTGGCTATTGTAAATAATGTGGCAATGAACATATGGATGCATATGTCTCTTGTTACAGCCTTTGCTTTAAAGTCTATTTTGTCTGGTGTAAGTATTACTATTCAAGCTTTTTTGTTTGTTTGTTTCTGTTTTCATGAGATATCTTTTTCCATCCCTTTACTTTCAGTGTGTGTGTCTTTCGATCTAAAGTGAGTCTCTTATAGGAAGCATATCTAAATGTCTTGTTTTCTTATCCATTTAGCAGCCCTGTGTCTTTTGATTGAAGCATTTAATCCATTTCACTTAAAGTAATTGCTGATAGATATGTAGTTATTGGCATCTTATTATTCACAGTTTTGATCTTTTTTTCCTTTTTTTTCAAGAAGTTGCTTTAGCATTTGTTGTAATACTGATTTGGTGGTAATGAACTCCTTCAGCTTTTTCTCGTCTGGGAAGCTCTTTATCTGTCCTTTGGTTCTAAGATTTACTAGGTAGAGTAATCTTGGTTGTAGGTCCTTGCTTTGCATCACTTTTAATATTTTGTGCCAATCCCTTCTGGTCAGCAAAGTTTCTGTTGAGAAATCAGTTGACAGTCTTATGGGAGCTCCCTTGTAGGTAACTGATTTTCTCTTGCCATTTTTAAGATTCTCTCTGTCTTTAACTTCGACACTTTGATTTTGATGTGTCTTGGTATCAGCCTCTTTGCATTCATCTTGTTTGGGACTCTGCACTTGCTGGGCTTATATGTCTATTTCCTTCATCAGGTTAGGGAAGTTTTCCATCATTATTTCTTCAAATAGGTTTTCAATCCCTTGCTCTCTCTCCTCTTCCTAATACCCCTATGACATGAATGTTGTTATGTTTGATGTTGTCCTAGAGGTCCCTTAAACTATCCTCATTTTATTTTTCAATTCTTTTTTCCTGTTGTGTTCTAATTGGGTGTTTTCTGCTACTTTACTTTCCAAAGCACTGATTCGATATTGTGCTTCATCTAATCTACTGTTGACTGCCTCTAATGTATTCTTCATGTCAGTTACTGTATTCTTCATTTCTGAATGGTTCTTTTTTATGTTTTCTATCTCTCCGTTGAAGTTCTCATTGAGCATCCTTATAACCAATGTTTTGAACTCTGCATCTGGTAGATGGCTTGTTTTCATTTTATTTAGTTCTTTTTCTGGAGTTTTGTCCTGTTCTTTCATCTGGGATATGTTTCTTTGCCTTCTCAGTTTGGCTGCCTCCCTGTGTTTGTTTATATGTATTAGGTAGGCCTCTATGTCTCTCAGTCCTGAAAGAGCGGCTTTATATAGTAGGTGTCTTTTGGGCCCAGTGGCACAGTTTTTCTGGTCACCTAAGCTGGGTTCTCCCAATGTGTCCTTTGTGTGGGTTGTATGCACCCTCTAGTTGTTGTTGAACCTGGATTGCTGTTGCCCCATCAATGGGTGGGACTGACTCTCAGGCTGATTGATTGTAAAAGCTGGCTGTGACTATAGTGGGGGGGCTGTTGTGTGGAGGCTGACCTTATAGAGCAGGATTTGCTTTAGCAGGGCTCTGGTGCCTTCCAAGTCTGCCCTTTGGGTGTGTGGTTTGTGGAAGTGATTGGGTAGTGACTGGGTGGTGTACTAATGTGATCTGAAGCTGAGCAAACCAGGTGTGTTGATTCTGAAGCCTCTGAGAAGGGGCTCTGGTACAGCCCAAGGTTGGCCGCTGCTCGTGCCCTGCCCAAGACCACTTTGTATGAACTATAAACCAATCTGTAGATGCTTGCCACTTGTGCTGGGCTTGGAGGTGCCTGGGAGAGGCTAAGCTGTGAATTGAGGCCGGCTGCCACTAGTGCTAATCTTGGACTGCTCAGCAAGAGGCACAGGGCATGCCAAGGCCAGATGCTGCTTCTTTGTGTTTTGTGAAGCTCTGAGACTTTTAGGAAAGTCTGCAGCATGAGCCAAGACAGGCCATCTGTATGGAAAAGCCACTGGAAATGGCTTGGGTTGGCCCTCAGTTTGGGTGGGGCATGGTCTCAAGGAATCACCATGGCAGGGTAGAGTGTTGGTTAGGTTGATGGAAACTCAGATATAGCAGCCACCTGGGCTAGGGGAGGGCTCAAAAAAGAAACAATGGCTTCTGCCAGCATTTCTGCCTGGGAGAAAGCTGCCCTCCATCTCTTGCCCTGAAATTAAACAATTCAGTTCCTCTCCATATGGCCCTGGTACCTTTTGAGCTGCTGTCTCAGTGCTGGAGCTCAGAGTAAGTGAATCCATCAGTGAGTAAGTCTGCACGGGCATTTTAAAAGAAATGCTTGGGACTCCAGCAACCATCTGTCTCACTCAGCCAAAATCTCTGCTAATTTTCACAGCCAGAAGTTATGGGGACTGAAAGTCCAGACACTGGAAGTTCAGGCTGGGAAGCCTGGTGTGGGTCTGGGACCCCTCACTCCTCAGAGGAAACCTCTGCTTTCAAGATATCCCTCCCGATTCTCAGCTGTCACATGTGGATGTGGGACCAGCCCATTCCAAGTCTCCACTCACCTACCAGTCTCAAGATGGCTTCTTCTGTATATCCTTAGTTATATGATTTATGTTGAGCTAGACTGCAGGCAAGTCTCAATGATGGTTGTTCTGTAGTTTAGTTGTAATTTTGAGGTGGTTGTGAGAGGAAGTGAGCATAGCATTTACCTACTGTCCCATCTTGACCAGAAGTGCCCTCCTCTTTTAAAGCACTCTGAAAAGAAACTGCAGCCACCAGGATAACCACAGCCTAGCCACAGTTCAAATCTCATGCCCTGATTTTTCCACACTGGTAATTATTTTTGTGTTTATCTCTGTTCATCTCTTGGCTAAATCAGAAATTTTTTTTATTTATTGAGCTAGGTACTTTACATATGTTACACTATTGAATGAGCTTCTTGATGATCACATCCCAGGTCTTCCCATGATCAGGACCAGGATACTCAAACATCATTGTGTGCCAATTATCCTAATGCTAAACTCTCAAGGCCAGGAGTTTCTTCCTCACCTTTTATGGAAATTCTTCATGCTGCAACTGATTCCATTTGCTTTTGCTCTGTCCTCATGGGATGGAGGAGTATTGGCCCATCTCCTTTCACATGCATCATGCTAGTCCCCTGGGGGCCACTTGCTAGGTCTAAATCTATATATCTAAATCTCTCTCTATGGATCTCTAAAGCTATCGATCTGGCTTTAAGATACTTGTGTTAAATTAACCCATTCACTTTATTTATTTATCTCATAGGCCAATAATATAGCAGAAAAACATAGCCATGATCCATAAACATGTGTCTGTAAGATTTGATGGGAAAGGGTTAGAGAAAACCTGGAGTAATGAAAAGAGGACAAGCTCTAAAAAATCAGCTATGCCTGGGTTTGAGTCTTATATTTGATATTTCAAGAAGTCGCTTACAGCCTCAGGTAGGCACCTGTAAAAAAGGAATAATAACCCCTGCCTTGCAGAGGTGTTTTGAAGATTAAAACATCAATGTCCTCAAAATGTCCAGCATCACACATGCTGTATAGTATGTGGTTCCTTGTCCCCTTCTGTGCATGTCAGGATTGTATAAGTCATGTGAGAACATGCAAAGGATGCTTGTATTTTCAAAGGCTGCTCCAGACAACCCATTAGTTATGTGGCAGGTCATGTCCTGATTTTCTGGTCTGTGTATTTGGGTTTTTATATATTTGACTCATGTAAAGCAGGCATGTCTTTGTCAAAAGTGAACTGGACCTGATCCCACCCAGAGGTCAATACTTGAGATATTTTTACTGGGAGCAGGGATGATGATTGTCAGCCTACCTAAATCTGAAGGAATTCTCCCCTCCTCCTGGCTGTGAGCCATATGGAGCTCTTCCCAGCTCTAACATGCTAACTAGAGTGGCTCCCAGCAGAGAAACAAGCAAGCAGAGTGGAAACCAGTTGTGCAGCAGGATGACAGCTGCCCTAAACCTCAGCTGGCTCAGCAGCTCTCACTGCCACAGTCAGGTCTTGGTCTGCAACCCACGTGTTTTTATGGAGAAGGACAGAGAATCTGGTTTGGCAGAATGACACAAACTGGATGGTTTCAGAAACCTCACTTAGCCTATAACTTCTAATAATCCAAAGTTTTTAAAACATTGGAAAAATAGGTAATGTGTGTATGTAGGTGATAACATTATTTCATTTTAAAAGTTATAACAACATATTTTGAGTATCTCTGTGCCAGGTGCTGGTCTAAGTGCTCTCTATGTACAAAGTCATTCTTCCAACTGGAAGGATGATAACCATTATAAACATTATGATATACTTCCTTCCAGGTTCTTCCTCTCCATATATATTGGAATTTGTTTGCCATTATTTATAATTTAATTACAAATTTATAATTACAACTTACAATTGTAATTATTATTTATAATTGTAATTGTACCATATATTTCATTTGGAATTCTACTTTTGATTCCTTAACATCTTTCTGTGAACATTTCTGCAGGAAAAGCACTACCACCTACTCTCAGAGTTGCTGTGAGAGTGAAAGGAGAGAATATTGGAGAACGGCCCTGGCACAGAATGCCCCCAGGTTCTTAGATACCTAGGAGGTATCTAAGAAATGATTAGATGACAAACACATGGCACTCGGACCAATATCCCCATTTCTGAACTCAGAGAAGACATTACTAATCAATCACATTCCCTTGTTCTGTTGAACCCCAGGAGGTCTCTGAGCCTTTTTTAATACCACACTCTAGACAGTCACATATCTTTTGCACTGAATGCTAGTTTTGAAAAGGCTGCTTCTTAGTAGCTTCAATTCCCAACTTCCCCCTAGGACAGTGTCTCCACTGATTGTAGCATCAAGCTTCTTGCATTTAATGAATCTGCAGTTGGATCTTTTACATTTCACTCGGGCCTTCACTAAAAAGCACTGTGGAGCTAATGCATTAAGGTGGCCAAAATCAGGGTCTGGCTTCAAAACCTCTAGTTAGGAATCTAGTCAATAAGAGCCCTCCTTGCTGCACAATAGTGACAGAGAAGAATTTAGTTTGTGACTGGTCTATATTCATTCTTGGACCATCAAAAGAACATTAACATACAACCCTCGGAACAGTAATATACTGAAGCCAATGGTGCCCCATGATAAGTGACACGAGATGTCTGAAGTCATCCCATCTTCTGAGCACTGAACTCAGTAAAGCCTGCCCAGTGTAAAGATAATTAGATTCCAAAGTGGGCCTGCCCTGAGGCTACTCATCAAGAAAGTAATAAGCCATAGCAAAGATGTATTTCCATGTAAATGTGCAAAAACAAATCCAGTATCAACTAGCTTGAAACAGAGCGGGCAGACAATCTGATGCATTTTAACACCTAATTTATCAGACTGCTAACATATTTCTTTGGGCACTTATCACTTTACCCCTGGGCCACTTGGATGCCTGCCTTATCTAGCCTGCTAAACCAAAAGGTTCTAGAAGGCTATGGCTTTCTACAGAGGTCCCCAAACCTGGTGCCAGTCTATGGCCTGTTAGGAACTGGGCCTCACAGCAGGAGGTGAGCAGTGGGCAAGGAAGCAATGTTTCATGTGTATTTGCAGCCAGTCCCCAGCACTACCATCACTGTCTTAGCTCCACCTCAGATCATCAGGCATTAGATTCTCATAGGAGCACTGGCCCCTGGTGCCAAAAATGTTGGGGAACACTGCCTTACTCATTCTGCAGGCCTTCATGGGAGCCTGTGTCTGAGTGGTGCGCCTGCAGTCAGGGCTGGCAGAATAGAATCGTGTGATGCCACACTGCCATCAGGCACAGGGCGTATGTCGTGCCATGCACACGCCCGTCACTGTGAGCTGTGTGATCACATCAACGTTGCTCCTCACTCTCCTACTGTCCTTGTTTCTCTGCAGAAGACATGTCCCAGGACTGCTGTCCACTCAGCTTCTGGACATCCCTTCCTGGATCTCTGCCAGTCTCTCCTTAGCAGGCTGCTCTCACTCCTCCGTTCCATGTGGCTGTCCCCCAAAAGACCAGGCACGATGGAGCAAGGCTGAGCCTCCTCCTCAGCCCCAAATCTTACTTTCTGCAAGCAAAGAAAAATGTCCCCAAGATGCACAAGAATATTATGTATCCCAAATAACGTTTCCTCTTGATCTTTCAAGACTCAACCTAGACTTACCCTGCACACAGCCTATTTTCTGAGGTGGAAGCCTCTCTGAAAGCAGAAATCTAGGGCAAAAGGATGGAGATATAGCACAATCCTTTTATTATGCTTGTCCATAACTCTTTATTTATATGCCTAAGATTTAATATATTCTGAATATCACTAATATCCTAAAATATTTCAGATTAGAAAAATAATGTAAAATCAAAATTTTTATATAGTACAGGAGAGCCTTCCCAATGTGTTCTCAACCCTTGTCTCCAGCCTCATCCCAGCCTCAACACCAATTACACCAAAGTTAGTGTTGCTAGGTCAGCAAGGCTAGTGTGATCTCTCGTTATGAATTTCTATGTGCAGGTTAAATAATCATAAAAAGTGGACATTCACGTACAGAACATCACCAGCATTATAGAAGCACATGTGTGCCTTCTCCCCACAGAAATACCACTTTCCCTGACTCTTATTTTAATTACTTCCTTGCTTTTCTTTATAGTTTCATCACCTATGGATATAGATAAACAATGATCTGTTTAGTTTTGCCTATATTTGAACTTTTATGTAAATATACTCATTCTAACAGTTTTTCTGTGTCTTGTTTCTTCTATTCAATATTCAATATGGACGTGTGAAGCAGATTTTTCATTACTGTATAATATTTTACTATAGGAATATTCTATAATATATTAATCCATTCTCCTACAGATGGACATTTGGATTGCTTCTAGTTTGGGCATATGATAAGTCATGCTGCTATAGACATTCTTGTGTCTGTCTTCTAGTGCTCACAGGCAAGAGTGTCCCTATTATGTATATCTGGTAGTAGAGTCACTGGATAAGTCATGAAAATGTTAAGTTCTACCAGGTGATGACAAGTTATTTCCAGAGACTGGACCAATTTACATTTCCGCCAATAGCAAATGAGCATCCCCTTGCCCACATCCTTGACGATACTTGGTAATATCATATTTCATATTTGCCAATGCAATGAGTGTGACATGGAATCTTGCTGTGGTTTTTATTCCCATTTCCCTGATTATTGATGAGGTTGAACACTTCCTGGTACATTATGAGCCTTCCAGGATGCAGTCTTACACTGCCGCGACCATATATGTGCTTGAGTATCCTTTCTCTCTTCTCTGCCTGATAAGTCCCTGCTCATTGTGCAACACCTAGTCTCAATGTGAGCCTCTGGGTAACACCGTCTTTCCAATTCTTCCAGCCAGAATTAGTCACACTTCTATCTGGGCTCCCATATCCCTGGGCTTGGCTGTGTCACAATTTGTGATCACCCTGTGATGGAATAACCTGTTGCCTTGTTTCTGCCAGCAAATCACAGTCTTCCTTATTTCCCTTGATTCTATTGCTCAGAACAGTGACTAGCACAAAGCAGCTGCTCACTATATTTGTGGATAGATTTTATCAGGTTTAGAGAAAATCTTATCTTTCTAGCAGAGAGCAGTTTGGGTTTAGGTGGAATGAAAGTTTGGATTCAGATAAAAGACAGGTGTGAACTCCTTACCAGCTTTCTGTACCTCAGACTAGCACACAGGTGAATTCTTGGGACACTGTCATAGGCAACAGGTCTCGGAGTTCCCTCTTTGGGATTTTAGCCTCTGCTTTGCTTTAAACCCCAAGTCTTGGCTGGCTCTTCCTCTGGCTTCTCAGGCCAGTTTTATACTCTACTTCGTTCTCGCCTCTGTGACTGTGGCTTCTGCTCCTGAAGTTCCAGGACTAACTCCCCAGACAGGCCTTCACCCAACCCTCACCTTCCTTGCATTTGTTCTCTCCATTACCCTTTACCACCCTGGCCTGCATCACCAAGAGTTAGATGATTACAACAGGCTCCTACTCCACACTCTGCCTCCAGCCTCTCCCACTCAAGTCTGTGCTGCCACAGCCCCTGCTTTCTATTGTGCTGACAGCCAGAGTCACCCACGGCTCTGCTCCTGCCTCTCACTCATGCTCAGGCTCTCTCCCCTACCTTGGGCTTCCTGCCCATCCTCTTTAGCTCTGCCAAAGCTTCCTGTTCTAAGAGATTCTGCTCTTGAGCCTTCCAAGAGTGCTCCAGCCACTGGGATCCTGGTGTGGGTGTGGGTGGTCAGGGTGTCCACAGTGAGCTGAGGCCATGCATGATGTGGCTAAGCCAGGGAGCACCAAGAGAAATCACAGGTGGAGCAGGCAGAAATGGAAGAGTTCCACAGAGAGGCACGAACAACAGTCAGGAGGAGAGAGCAGCAGAATTCTCACAAGGAAGTGAGGACTTCAAGGGATAGACAGGGCCACCTACCCAGCTTCCCCCGATCTACAGCCTCGATGTTCTCCCAGTGAATTGTTGGGACATCAAACATACAGGACAAATTGTCAGAGACCAAGAGCTCCAAAGAAGTATGAGGGACAGAAACGCACACATAGAGAATGTCCACTTACCCGAAGACTAATCCATTTTCCCAGAGATTCTTCCTGATAGCTCTTTAACATAAGTAACCTTAGCACCAATTTTACAGATGAGGGAACTGAGGCTCAAAGAGGGGAGGTTGTTTGTTAGCAGAAGAGCTGGAAGTGGAATTTGGAGCCATCTGACCTTGAATCTGCACTTTGCCCATTGCACTACACTACTTGAGAGACCTAGCTCTTAATTCTGGCTCCAGCCCTCACTAGCTGTGTGATTTCTGCTGCTTATGTAACTTCTCTGAAATTACCCTGCTTCTTTCAGGGTGGCAGATAAGAGAAATGAGATTATGCATGTACACAGCACTTTACTAACTGTATATTACTACAATTACATTACTTCAAGTCCTTTCTTAGAATGAGTCATGTGTAAATAAAGGAGAGTGATCAAATGAATGAAACATGAATCAATCCTCTTTCATGGCCAATGTCTCATCTCCCTGCTATGTTACAGGCAGAGACAGTGAACTGGGCTTCTTGGCAATCCCCAAATTGCTCACCACAGAGATGCCCACCAAAGAAAGCCTTAATGATCTTTATTAAATAAGTAAATGACCACATGCCTACATGATAATAATGAATACATATAGCACTTTCCTTGTGACAGACTAGCATTAATATTCATGAAAGAGGAGATGGTCTTCATGGCAGGCTGCAAATTGACTGCCCAAACTCCATTTTCCCCTTCTTCCATAGTAATAGAATTTTACCTAGATATACAGCTGCTCATATAGAGACCATATTCCCCAGATTCCCTTGCACCTAGATGTGGCTCCATGACTAATTTATGCCAATGGAATATAAGCAGAACTGATGTATGTAGTTTTCACAACACCCACTTGAAAACAATTTGCTTGCTTTATACTTATTCTTTCTCCTTCTCACGGTCTGGAACACAAAAATGACAACGATTTGGCATTAGACCATATTCTAAGCAGTTGTTGGGCAACTAGATGGGAGGAACCTGGGACTCCAAATGACTGCATGGAGCAGAGTGGCCCTGCCAACTTGGACTGCTCACCTCTGGACTGGTAGAGAGAGAGAAATGGACTTCTATCTTATATAAACCACTAAAGTTGGGGTTCTCTTTTTAACAATATTCAGCCTATAACTTGATAAGTGCAAAGTTGCATTAATAAGATTCTTCACATAAGAAGAAGCATATTGACCTGGGTACAAATTCAGGCTCTGTTACTTACTAACTCTTCGACTTTGGGCAAGTTGCTAAACTTCTGTTTCCTCACCTATGAAATGGGGATAAAAATAGGACCTTCAGTGAGAATTAAACGATGTGGAACACACACAACAAAGCTACATATTGTTATTATCATCATATCAAAATGGTAGGATTTACTTCTATTTATGGCTGAATAATGTATCATTGTGTGTATATATACCTTGTATGTATATTTCCTGCCAGTAGAGCCCCAGCCAGGCCACCCTGTGTCAGTCATCTTGTGCCAGAGGAAGTAGCTTTTATGTTGATCCCTTGTGTGGTTAGCTATTGTCTTCCTGCTACAACGGATTTTATTGTCCTCATAGCCATTTTAACACAAAATCCCTAACTAGCATGGAGGTAAGATCTGCAGAGTAAAGTTCAGATGCATGTAAAGTTCTAGAATATCTCCCAAAGCATCTATTTCCTTTAAATATGTATATTTATATTTTATACATATTTTCATGTTTTTTTTTCCTAGAAAAGATGAAGCTCCATGAAAGAGGCCAGAAGACTACTATGATTACACCCATAGTGCAACATGAAGAAGCAGCAGGACTGCTTGTCACCAGCCTGATGCTCATCAAGCTCTCAGCACTTCATTTCTTCATTAACAGATAGTTTTTGAGTACCTCGTCTGTGCCAGGCACTGGCTGAGGCTCTGGGGACATATCTGAATTAGATAAAGTTATACCCTTGTGAGATTTCATTCTAGGACCAGAACAAGAATATGTAGCAAATAAATATATGCCAGGCCATGTTTAGCACTATGGAGAAAAATAAGGCTGAGGGATAGGGAGATATTTTGCTCCATCCTTCACAACACAGAATTGCTTCCTATAATACTAGACATACAAGAGATATTAGACTTAAGACTTTGGTCAGACATTTTCCTAAACAAGACATACAAATGGCCAACAGGTACATGGAAAGATGCTCAACATCACTAATTATAAGGGAAATATAAGTCTAAACCACACTAAAATATCACCTCACACCTGTTAGAATGGCTATCATCAAAAACACAAGTGATAATGAGTGCTGGTGAGGATGTGGAGAAAAGGGAACCCTGTGAACTGCTGGTAGGATTGTAAATTGGTACAGTCATTATGAAAACAGTATGGAGGTTCCTCAGAAAGTTAAAAATAAAACTACCATATGATTCAGCAATTCTACTTCTGGGAATATATCCAAAGGAAACAAAAAAAAACGGTGTTAAAGAGATATCTGCACCCTCGTATTCATAACAGCATTATTTACAACAGCTAAGACATGGAAACAACCTAAGTGTCCTTTGAAGGATGAATGGATATAGAAGTTGTGGTATATATACACACAATGATACATTATTCAGCCATAAATAGAAGTAAATCCTACCATTTGTGACATCATGGCTGGACCGTGAGGGCATTATGCTAAATGAAATAAGTCAGGCACAGAAAGACAAATACTGTATGATCTCATTTACATGTGGAATCTTTAAAAAAAAAAGAATAAGAAAGAAAAACAAAAAAAAGCAAACACATAGAAAAAAAGAGATCAAATTTGTGGTTATCAGAATTGGGGGGTGGCAGGAGGGAGAAGGTGGTCCAAGGTAGAAATTTCGACTTACAAGGTAAATAAGCACTAGGGATGTAATGTACAACATGATGACTGTATCTAACACTGCCGTATGTATATAGTAAGGGTGTTAAAAGAATACACCTTAAGAGTGCTTATCACAAGGAAAATACCTTTCTTTCTTTTTACTTTTTCTTTTTCTTTTTTGGTATCTATATGAGATGGTAGATATCAATTATACTTTTTGTGTTAATCACCTCATAATATGTAAGTGAAATCATTATGCTGTAGCCTTAAACTTATACAGTGCTGCCTGTGAATTATATCTCAATAAAACTGAAAAACAATAACAATGAAAAGACATTGGTCAGAAAGGAATTCACTAGTTAAGCACATGACTTTATTGTTGTCAATAGGGGTCCACTGAGGAACCTAGCAGCCCAGCACTGTGACTTTATTGTTGTCAATAAAATGCGAAAGCGACCAAATATAGGGGTCCACTGAGGAACCTAGCAGCCCAGCACTTTTAGTGCCCAGAATGCAATAATAAGCAAAAATGACATCCTGGATTCCCTAATTAGGCTTAATTAGCCTTCTCCACATTTTCTCTTCCTCATGTGATCTCCCAGTGCATTCCAGTGCAGTGAGATGGATGATTGCCTTATGTAAACTCAATTAGACACTTATATGGAATTATTATGTGTCTATACATCAGCAATATCCTGCCTCAACATAATTCCTTATGCTTTGGAATATGCAACCTTTAGGAATGATTTTGTTTTAATCACAGAGCAGTTCTGTATTGAGAGAGGTCAAGAGATTCAGAACCTTCATTAACATGCATAATCTCTTCTGAGACCTCTCTGGCAGCCATAGCCTGGCCAACTTTAGAAAGGTTCTCATGCCAAAGGGCTACTCAGAGGCCACTGACTAAATCAATATTTGGAATTGGTCTTCTGGGAAATCACTAATGGCCTGTGGAAGGCACATGGTGTGACTTTTAGGATGGTCCATAATAAAGAGTTTCACAGCTGTCCCAAGATTCCAGAAAGTGAAGGCCGACAAGCCAGATGTCAGTGTGGCTTCTCTGTGAGAGAGCTCTGCATTCCATCTTCTATGCTCAAGTCTCTTTAATAGCACAGAAAAGGGCCTGCATTTGCTCTTGTTCCCAACAGTGGGATGCCTACCTCTGGGCATTTGAAGGTGCACAGGGGAGTGCCCTGACTTCTGGCTGCTCCCCTGCACCCTCCCAGGTGCCAACCAGACTTGCAGCAACCTTACTGATGCATGCAAGCTCACACCATCCGGATGCTTTTGCTGTGCAGGCACGTTCCGTAGGAAAAGAGAATGACACACTCATTTATAGGGTGACTTATAAGTGGAGATATGCATATATACCAGAGCAAAAACAAAAAGCTAGACTATCAGTCTCTCAGAGCAATGATACAAACCCTCAACATATATTAACATGAATCTTGGGAGAAGAGAACTCCCATCTTACGAGTCTTAACCTGCAAGATTCCCATGTTGGTGGTCCTCAGGATGAATTAGAGGTTTGGTGGCACAGCATTAAATAACATTGAAGTGCACAGGTGAACCTTTTTCAATCCTTAGTTCACCCCATTCTCATCTCTGAATATATAAGGTAGGGTCTCAGCTAGGTGCCGGTCTGTCTTAAACACCTTTTCAACACTAGCCAATCTCCATTTTCAGGTCAGAGAGAGAAGCCACAGGCTTAGAGCTTTGGGGCAAGCCCAGTATAGAGCTGGAATTTAGTACCATGGTTTTGTTTTCTCCTGTGGTCACCTTCTATCAATGGCATTTGATACTGGTTTCCTATTTCTTGAGTTAGAATAACGTTTCCTTTTAAAATAGATCTGAAATAAAAAAGAGAGTTGAACCAAATAAAACTATGAAGAGATCTTATTAAATTCAAATAGCTGCAGTGAGAATCAAAAAAGTGGCATGAGAACAACCAAGATGTGAGGAAAACAGATCTAATTAGGGCTCATAGGGTTTCCCCTGTGATGAGCCAACAAAACTGACTGGCAGGGGTCACCAGATCCCTCTCCCACTACTGGGCTGCTCTCTATGGCAGGGAACCATTTGAAGACTCACTCAAGAATAGAGATCGAGGAGTGAGGCCTGGGACAGAAATGACCTGAATGAGATGTGGTTGGTTAAGAGACAAACTTCCAAAATGGTCATAGGGGGCTGAGGAACCAGAAAGCCCTGTTGTCAATGAGGGAAGCACTAGACTGAGTGTTGAGCTGATGAGCATGGATGGCAAGAGGACACAGAGTTCTAGGCTTATCTCTGTCACTGGCCAGCAGATTCCTGTCCAGAACCAACTCAGATATCTCTGGCTCAAAGCCATCTATGCTGTACTGTCAAAGTCAGCTGATCCCCTTTGCTCATTTGTCACTTGTATCACATTTCCCCACTGATCACCTATCCTTCAATTGTCCTCTTGCTTGCCTGCTAACTTCTGGCTTCTTAAGGATGGATGGTGCCCTCGGCTGTCTCAACTCAGACTCCCCAGTTCCAGGAAATAAATGAGCCTAACTTCTCTGTGCCTCAGTTTCCCTATCTTTAGAGCCATGGGAGAAATGGCAACAGTCAGGCCAGGAGAGTAACCTTGGAGAGGTGCTAGAAATAAGTGAGTGAATGTCCACAGGGGACCCTCAGCCCCAGAGAAAACCTCCATCCCTGCCGAAAGGACAAAGTGGCCCACACAGACTGCTGAGAGGAAGAAGGCTGCTTGAGTTCTCTAGGAGAAACCTTTCCTCATAGAACCCAAAGGAGACCTTGAAGAGAGGGCAATTCCATGTAGACATGGGGATGACATTTAGATTCTTGTTAAAGTCTTCCCAAAGAAAAATGGTTTAAAAAGATAGCTGCAATGCATTTTTAGACCTAGATGAAACAGGAAATGACATGTAAAGGTAACAGGAACTTTCTCTAGTCAGAGAAGTGGCTCCCTAACCTCCCTAAAGGAATGTGCTGGGTTCCATTTTATGTAACATTCTTTTTTTTTTTTTTTTCCTGAAAGGAGAACAGCATGAACTTTCCAAGTCTGCAGATGGCTCTAAGTTCTTCTAGATGGTGAAATGCCAAACGGATGGCAATAAATAATCAGGAACTTATTGAGAATGCAGGAGAGGTGAGACAATTGTACAGTGAAGGTTTTAAGGAAAATGGTCACAATTTTATGTGCACAATGAGGCCTCTGAGCTCTGTTATGAACTGAATGGGCAGGTGCAGCGAGGCCACCATAATCAGAATAGACACTGGAGTAGGACACCTGTGAATGTTGGACAGACATGTAGCATGGGCTCATGTCACAGACCTGTCAATCTACTGTGGGACCTCATCAGAACAAGCCTACCTTTTTATCTGTAAGTGGGGTTATCATCCTACTTCCACAGGTTGTTATGAGCTTAAATAGCACCCGTGCACACAGCTGGGTTATAGGAATGGATCTGTAAGTATTTCACAAGGCAGAACTGGCTATTGGAGAGAGACTGGTGCCTTCGAAGCAAACAGATTTGTGTTCAGATCTCGGCTCTGCTATTTATTAGCATGTGGCTCTCTGAGACTCCATTTCTATGTCAATAAAATAGCAAGAATCATGCTAACCACCCTATGGTGCTGTGAGATTCAGGGTGGAAAAGCAAAGATCTACCAAGGTACCAGGCTTGAGCCTTCTGAAGATTAGTCTCCTTCCCCTTTCCAAGGATAATATAGACTTAAAGATATGTATTCATTGTTATATTGCAACAGTCATAAATATCTGTGCAGCCAACATAGGAGCATCTAAATATGTAAAGCCATTATTAATGAACATAAAGGGAGAAAGTCACAGTAGGCGATTTTAATACCCCACTCACATCAATGGATAGATCATTCACACAGAAAATTAATAAGGAAATAATGACCACATTAGACAAAATTAACTTAATAGACATTTATAGAACAGTTCATCTCAAAAGTGCAGAATACACATTTTTTTTAAGCGTGCATGGAACATTCTCCAAGATAGATCACATAGTAGGCCACAAAAGAAGCCTCAATAAATTCAAGAGGATTGAAATCATATCAAGCATCTTTTTTGACCACAAAGACATGAAACTAAAAATGAACTACACAAAGAAAACTGAAAAATAAAAAAACCCACAAATATATGGAGACTAAACAACATGCTATGAAACAACCAATGGATCAAGAAGAAATCAAATAAGAAATCAAAAACTATCTTGAAACAAATGAAAATGAAAACACAACTTTTCAAAATTTATGAGAAACAGCAAAAGCAGTTCTAAGAGGGAAGTACATAGCTATACAAGTCTGCCTCGAGAAATAAGAAAACCCTGAATAAACAATCTAACTCTACACCTAAAGGAAACAGAAAAGGAAGAACAAACAAAACCTAAAGTAAACAGAAGGAAGGAAATAGTTAACATCAGAGCTGAAATAACTGAAACAGAAATTTTAAAAAAAAAGCGATAGAAAAGATCAATAAAACTAAGAACTGATTATTTGAAAAGATAAATAAAATAGACAAACCT
Organism: Pteropus alecto; assembly: GCF_000325575.1. Lineage (NCBI taxonomy): Eukaryota > Metazoa > Chordata > Mammalia > Chiroptera > Pteropodidae > Pteropus > Pteropus alecto. The sequence continues at coordinate 1,850,613 of NW_006435779.1, forward strand.
TTATCCAAATTCATCAAGTAAAAAGAGAACCCCAAGTAAATAAAATCATAAATGAAAGAGAAGTTAAAACCAACACCACAGAAATACAAAGAGTCATTAAAGACTATGAACAGTTATATGCCAATAAATTTAAAAATCTAAAAGAAATGGACTAATTTCTAGAAGTATGTAACCCTCCAAGACTGAACCAAGAAAAAATACAAAGTCTAAACAGACTGATTACTAGCAATGAAATTGAAGCAGTAATAATAATTAAAAAAAAAAAAAAACACTCCCAACAAATACAAGTCCAGGACTAGATGGTTTCATAGGTGATTCTCCCAAACATTAAAAGAAGAATGCCTATCCTACTTAAACTATCTCAAAAAAAATTGAAGAAAAAGGAACATTTCCAAACTCATTTTATGAAGCCAGCATTATCCTGATACCAAAATCAGATAAAGAATTACAAAAAATAAAAAAGAAATAGAAGAAAAAGGAAAGAAAATTACAGGCCAGTATCCTTGGTGAACATAAATGCAAAAATTCTCAACAAAATATTAGCAAACCAAGTTCAACGACATATTAAAAGAATTATACACCACGAGTAAGTGGGATTTATCCCAGGGATGTACAGATGGTTCAACATCTGTAAGGCAATTAAATGTGATACAGCGCATTAACAAAATAAAGGATAAAAACCATATGATCATCTCGATAGATGCAGAAGAGCATTTGACAAAATTCAAGATCCTTTTATGATAAAAACTCTCAACAAAGTTGATACAGAAGGAATATATCTCAACGTAAAGAAGGTCATATGTGGCAAACCCACAGCTAATATCACACTCAATAATAAAAAGCTGAAAGGTTTTCCTCTAAGATCAGGAGCACGACAAGGATGTCCACTATCACCCCTTTTATTCAATACAATATTGGAAGTCTTAGCCACAGCAATCAGATAAAATAAAGAAATAAAATACATCCAAATTGGAAAGGAAGAAGTAAAACTCACATATATAAACATCTCATATGTAGATGACATGATACTGTATCTAGAAAACCTCAAAGACTCCACCAAAAACCAATTAGAACTAACAAATGACTTCAGTAAATTTTCAACATACAGAATTAATATACATAAATCTATTGTGTTTCTATATATCAGTAAAGAACAGTCAGAAGAAAAATTAAGAAAACAATTCCATTTACAATTGCATCAAAAAGTATAAAATACCTAGTAATAAATTTAACCAAAGAGGTGAAAGTTCTCTGAAAACTATAAGACATTGAAGAAAGAAACTGAACAAGATGCAAATAAACGGAAGGATATACCTTGCTCATAGATTGGAAAAATTAATATTGTTAAAATGTGTTTACTACCTAAAGCAATATACAGACTCAATTCAATACCTATTAAAATACCAATGGCATTCTTCTCAGAATTAGAACAACTAATGCTAAAATTATATGGAACCACAAAAGATTCCAAATAGCCAAAGAAATCTTGAGAAAGAACAAAGTTGGAGGTATCATGCTCCCTGATATCAAACTATACTACAAAGCTACAGTAATCAAAGCAATATACTGGCATAAAAACAGATATATAAATCAATAGAACAGAATAGAGAGCCCGGAAATAAATCCCCACAAATATAATCAATTAATCCATGACAAAGGAGCCAAGGATATACAATGGGGTAAAGACTGTCTCTCCAATAAGTGGTATTGGCAAAACTAAACAGATATATGCAAAAAAAGTGAAATTGAACCACTTTCTTACACCATATACAAAAATAAACAACATGGATTAAAGATTTAAATGTTAGACCTAAAGCCATAAAAACTCCTAGAAGAAAATGTAGGCAATCAACTCTCCGACATTGTTCTGAGCAATATCTTTTTGTATATATCTCCTTGAACAATGGAAACAAAAATAAAAAATAAAGCGGGACTACATTAAATTAAAAAGTTTTTGCACAGCAAAGGAAATCATCAGCAAAGTGAAGACAACCTACTAAATGAGAGGAGATATCCACCAATGATACATCTAATAATGGATTAATATCTAAAGCATATAAAGAACTCATTCAACTTAACACCAAAACAAAACAACGACAATAACAAAACAAATAATACAATTAAAAAATGGGAAGAGGACCTGAACAGACATTTTTCCTAAGAGGACATGCAGATGGCCAACAGACATATGAAAGGATGCTCAACATCACTAATCATCAGGGAAATACAAATTAAAACCACAATGAGATATCACCTCACACCTGCCAGAATGGCTATCAATAAATCAACAAACAAGTGCTGGCAAGGAGGAGTAGGAAAGGGAACTTTCATGCTCTGTTGGGGAGATTGTAAATTGATGCAGCCAATATGGAAAACAGTATGGAGGTTCCTTAAAAAATTAAAAATAGAACTACTATATGAACCAGGAATCCCACTTCTGGGTGTTTATCTGAAGAAATCTAAAATGCTAATTTGAAAAGACATATGCACCCCTATGTTCATTGCAACATTATTTACAGTAGCCAAGATATGTGAGCAATCTAAGTGTCCATCAATAGACGAATGAATAAATAATGAATCTCCATATGAATTTTAGGACGAGCTTGTCAATTTCTAGAAGGAATTCATCTGGAATTCTGACAGGGGTTGCATAAAATCTGTACATCAATTTGAGGAGTATTGCCATCTTAACAATATTAAGTCATCTGATCCATGAACACAAGATGTCTTTCTACTCCTCGGATTTTTTTCAGTTTCTCTCAGCACTATCTCGCACTTTTCACAGTATAAGTGCTGCATTTTTTTGATTAAATTTATTCCTATATATTTTTATTCTCTTTGTGAGAGTGAAATTGTTTTCTTAATTTCATTCTCAAATTGTTCACTGAAAGTATATTGAAGTACAATTGATTTTTGTAAGTTTATCTTGTATCCTGCAATCTCATTGAATTAACTTAGTTCTAATATACTTTTAGTGGATTCTTTAGGATTTTTATATACTAGATCATGTCATCTGCAAATAGCTATAGTTTTACTTCTTCTTTTCCAATCTGGGTGTCTTTTATCTTTTTTTCTTGCCTAATTGCCCTGACTAGAACCTCCAGTACATTAATGACTAGCAGTGGTTAGGTAGGCATCCTTGTCTTGTTCCTGATCTTAGGGGAAAAGCACAGTCTTTCATCATTAAATATATCATTAGTTTGAGTTTTTTGTCATTTCCTTTATCAGGTTAAGAAAGGTCCCTTCTAGTTCGTTGGGTGTTTTTATCATAAACGTTTGTTGGATTTTGTCAAATACCTTTTCTGCATATATTGAGATGATCATGTCTTCTTCTTTTTTTTTTAATTCTATCAATATGGTGTATTGAAGTAATTGATTTTCAGATATTAAACCACCCTTGCATTCCTGGGAAAGATCTCTCTTGGTAATGGTAAACAATTCTTTTTATATTGCTGGATTCAGCTTGCTAGTATTTTACTGAGAATTTTTGTATCAATATTCATAAGAAATAATTGGACTTTAGTTTTCTTTCTTACAATGTTTTTGTTTACTTTTGGTAATACTGGCTGCTTAAAATGAGTTGAGAGGTGTTCTCTCTTGTTTCTCAGAAAGGTTTGTGAAGAATTGGTATTAATTCCTCTTTATATGTTTGGTATATTTTACCAAATCTATTTTACTTAGAGAGATTAGTAAATCTATTTAGGCCTGGGCTTTTCTTTATGGGCATTTTTTGTTTCCTAATTCTATCTCTTTGCTTTGTTATAAGTCCATTCAGATTTTCTCTATCTTCTAAGATCAGTTTTGGTGGTTTTCATATTTCATAAATTTGTCCATTCCTAAGTTACCTAACTTATTGGCATACAATTATTTATAGTATTCCTCTAGAATCCTTTTTGATTTATGAAATATTGGTAATAATGTTCTTTCTTTCATTTCTGATTCTAGTAATTTGAGTCTTCTTCCTTTTTTCCTTAATTTAGCTAAAAATTTGTCAGGTTATTTTTAATTAAAAAAAAATTTCAATTATAGTTGACAGTCAATATTATATTAGTTTCAGGTGTACACATAATGGTCGGACATTTAAATAACTTATGAAGTGATTCCCTGATAAGTCTAGTAGTCCCTGGACACCTTCTAGGAGTTTTATGGACACCTTCTAGGAGTTTATGTTTTCTTCTAGGAGTTTTATGGTTTTGGGTCTTACATTTAATTCTTCAATCTATGTTGAGTTTATTCTTGTATATGGTATAAGAAAGTGGTCTAGCTTCATTTTTTTTTTTTGCATTTATCTGTTTAGTTTTGCCAATACCACATATTGAAGAAACCGTCTTTACCTCATTGTATATTCTTGCTCCTTTGTCATAGATTAATTGATTATAGGTATAGCTTTATTTTTTAATTAAATTTATCGGGGTGATATTGGTTAATAAAATTATATTGGTTTTGAGCATATAATTAATTCTATAGTACATCATCTGTATATTGCATTGTGTGTTCACCACCCAAAGTTAAATTTCTTTCCATTACCATATATTTGACCCCTTTTACTCTTATTACCTTCCCCCCACCCCTTTCTCTCTGGTAACCACTAAACTTTTGTCCATGCCTGTGAATTTCTTTGTTTGTCATGGTAGTTTGTTGCTTTCAGATTTATATACCACACATATGTGAAATCATATGGCTCTCAATATTTTCTATCCAACTTCTTTTGCTTAGCATGATAATCTTAGGATCCACCCATGTCGCAAATGGCAATATTTCATCTTTTCTTATGGTCGAGTGATATTCCATTATATATAAATATACCACAACTTCTTTATTCAATCATCTACCAAAGGATACTTCAATTGTTTCCATGTCTTGGCCACCGTGAATAATGCGGCTATGAATGTCAGGGTGCATTTATCTTTATGGATGTTTTCAAATTTGAAGAGTAAATATCCAGAAGAGGGCTTCTAGGTGTGGGTTTATTTTTGAGCTCTCTATTCTGTTTCATTGACCTTTGTGTCAGTTTTTATGCCATTACCATGCTGTTTTGATTACTATAGCTTTGTAGTATAGTTTGACACCAGGTAGCATGATACTTTTGACTTTGTTCTTCTTTCTCAAGATTGCTTTGGCTAGTCAGGGTCTTTTGTGGCTCTATATAAATTTTATAAGTAGTTCTTCTAGTTCTGTGAAAAAAATGCTATTGGCATTTTGATAGGCATTGAATCTATGGATTGCTTTAGGTAATATTTTAATAATTTTAATTCTTACTATCCATGATCATGGTATATGCTTCTATATTTGTATCTTCTTCAATTTCTTTCTTTAATGTCATAATTTTCTGAGTACAGGTCTTTTACCTCTTTGGTTAATTTATTTCTAATTTCTCTTTCTGATAGTTCATTATTATGTAAAAAAATGCAACCAATCTCTGAATATTAATTTTGTATCATGTTAATTTACTGAATTCATTTCAGTTCTAACAGTTTTTGGTGGACTCTTTAGTGTTTTCTCTGTATAGTATCATGCCACCTGCAAATAATGACAGTTTTACTTATAACTTTACATTTTGGATACCTTTTATTTCTTTTTCTTGTCTCATTGATCTTTTCTGGATTTCCATTATTACGTTGAATAGAAGTGGTGAAAGTGGAATCCTTACATTGTAAGGAAAATATTTTTAGCTTTTCACCTTTGAGTATGATGTTAGCTATGGTTTTGTCATATATGGCCTTTACTGTGTGGAGGTATGTTCTCTTTATCCCCTCTTGGCTGAGAATTTTTATCATAAATGAATGGTAGGTTTTGTCAAAATGTTTTTCTGCATCTATTGATATGATCATATGATTTTTATTCTTCATTTTATTTATGTGGTATATCACATTAATTGTCTTGTGGATATTGAACTAATCTTGCATTCCAGGAATAAATCCCACTTAATCAACATATATGATGTTTTTAATGTATCACTGATTTGGTTTGCTGATATCATATTAAGGACTTTTTCATCTAGTTCATCAAGGATATGACCATATAATTTTCTTTTTTTGTAATGTCTTTGTCTGGTTTTAAAATCAGAGTAATGATGGCCTTATAAATTGTGCATGGGAGCCTCCTTTTCTTTTCAATTTTTAGGAATAGTTTGAGAAAGATAGGTGTTAATTCTCTGACTGTTTAGTAAAATTCACTTGTGAAACCATATATTCCAGGGCTTTTGTTTGTTGGGAATTTTCTGATTATTGATTCAATTTTGTTAGTAGTTATTGGTCTGTTCAGATTTTTCTGTTTCTTCTTGATTCAGTCTTGGAAGATTATATGTTTCAAGGAATTTTTCATTTCTTCCAGGTTGTCCAATTTGTTGGCAAATAATTTTCTTATAATCCTTTGTATTTCTGAGGTGTCTGTTGCCACTTCTCTTTCATTTCTGATTTCATTTATTTAGGTCCTGTCTCTTTTTCTCTTGATGAATCTGGTTAAAGGTTTATCAATTTCATTTATCTTTTTAAAGAACCAGGTCTTGGTTTCATCGATCCTGTGTAATTTTTTAGACTCCATTTCATTTATTTCTGCTCTGATCTTTATTATTCTCTTCCTTCTACTAACTTTGGGCTATGTTTCTTCTTCTTTTCCTACTTACTTCAGGTGTAAGGTTAGGTTGTTTATTGAAATTTTTCTTGTTTCTTGAGGTAGGTCTGCATTGCTATGAATTTCCCTCTTAGAATTGCTTTGGCTGTATCCCATAGATTTGGGGTTGTGTTTTCATTAACATTTGTGTCAAGGTATCTTTTGATTTCTTCCTTGATCTCATTTTTAACTCATTCAGTGTTTAGTAGCATGTTATTTAGTGTCACTGTGTTTGTGTGTCTTTGTGGGTTTTTTTTTAATAATTGATTTCTAGTTTCATATTGTTCTGATTAGAGACGATCCCTGGTAAGAGTTGAATCTTTTTAAATTTATTGAGACTTACTTTGTGGACTAACATGTGGTCTATCTTAGAAAATGTTTCATGTGTACTGAAAGACAATATATAACCTGCTGCTAGAAGTGAAATATTCCAAGATTACCAATTAAATCCATCTAGTATAATGTGTCATTTAAGGCTGCTGTTTCCTTGTTGATTTTCTGTCTGTATGATCTATCCATTGATGTCAAAGGGGTGTTAAAGTCTCCAACCATGTCTGTACTACTGTCGATCTCTCTCTTTATGTCTGTCAATATTTTCTTTATGTATTTAGGTGTTCCTATGTTCCATAAATAATGACAAGGGTTGTTGTATTGATCCCTTGATCATTATGTGATGTCCTTCTTGTCTCCTGTTTTAGTGTTCTTTCAAAGTCTATTTTGCCTGGTATAAGTATTGCTACCCCAGCTTTTTATTTATCTCCATTTGCATAAAATAGCTTTTTCTATCCCTTTACTTTTAGTCTGTGTGTATCTTTCATTCTGAACTGGGTCTCATATATATGGGTCTTGTTTTCTCATTCATTCAGCTTTCCTATGTTTTTTGATTGGAACATTTAATCCAATTACATCTAAAGGAATTATTGATAGGTATGTCTTTATTGCCATTTTATTATTCATATTTTTATTTTCTTCTCCGTCTCCTTCTCCTCCTCTTTCTCCTTCTCCCTGTCCCTTTAACATTTTTTGTAATACTGGTTTGGTGGCGACAAACTCTTTTAGCTTTTTCTTGTCTGGGAAGCTCTTTATCTGTCCTTTGATTCTAAATGATAGCTTTGCTGGGTAGAGTTATCTTGGTTGTAGGTCCTTGCTTTGCCTCCCTTTTAATATTTCATAACAATACCTTTTGGCCTGCAAAGGTTCTGTTGAGAAATCAGTTGACAGTCTTATGGCAGCTCCCTTGTAGGTAACTAACTGATTTTCTCTTGCTGCTTTAGGATTCTCTCTGTCTTTAACCTTTGGGATTTTAATTATGATGCATCTTGGTATAGTCCTCCTTGTGTTCATCTTGTTTAGGAGTCTCTGCACTTCCTGGACTTGTATGTCTATTTCCTTTGCCATGTTAGAGAAGTTTTTCATCATTATTTCTTCAGATAGGTTTTCATTCCCTAACTCCTTGTCTTCTCCTTCTGGTACCCCTATGATGTGAATGTTGTTATGCTCGGTGTTGTCCTAGAGGTCCCTTAAACTATCTTCATTTTTTAAATTTTTTTTCTTTTTTTTCCGTTCCAATTGAATGTGTTCCACTACCTTGTCTTCCAAATCACTGATTTGCGCTTTTTCTTCATCTAATTTTCTGTTGATTCCATCTAATGTATCTTTCCTTTAAGTTATTGTAATCTTCATTTCTCATAGGCTCTTTTTTTATGGTTTCTGTCTCTTTGTGTAAGTTCTTACTTAGTTCATCTATTCTTGCCCTAAATTCATTGAGCAGTCTTATAACCAGTGTTTTGGACTCTGTATCTAGTAGATTGCTTGCCTCCATTTAGTTTAGATCTTTTTCTGGTGTTTTGTCCTGTCCTTTCATTTGGGATATGTTTCTTTGTCTTCTCATTTTGGCTGCCTCCCTGTGTTTGTTTCTGTGTATTTGGTATATACACTATGTCTCCCAGTCTTGGAAGGGTAGTTTTATGTAGTAGGTGTCATGAAGAGACCTTGGCCTAGTTTCTCCTGTCACCTGAGCCGGTTGCTCCAGGTGTGTCCCTCGTGTGTGCCCTCCTGTTGTATTTGAGCTTGACTGCTGTTGACATGTCAGTGAGTGGGACTGACCCTCAGGCTGATTGGCTGTGAGGACTGGCTGTGATTATAACGAACAAGTTGCTGTGTGTGGGCTGACCCTATGGAGCAGAATTTTCTTTAGTGGGGCCTTGTTGCCTGCTGAGTCTGCTCTTTGGCTGTGTCATTTGTAGAAGTGGTTGAGTGGTGCTCTGGTGTTGTCTGAAGCTGATCACCAGGTGTATTGTTTTGAGGGGCTTCTTGGAAGGGGCTCCAGTGCAGTCCAAAGTCAGCTGCTGCCTGTGCCTGGCCAAGGACCAGTTGATAGAAGCTACAAAGTGACCTTTGGATGTTTATCTGCCTGTTCTAGACTTGGAAGCCCTTAAGAGAGGTTATTCTGTGAACCAAGGTTGGCTGCCACTAGTGCCTAGCTGAGGGTCATTTAGCAAGAGGTATATGGCATGCTGTGGCCAGCCACTGCTTGTTTGGGGCTTGTGGACCTTTCAGAGATTTTTGGGAAGTCCACAGCATGTGCTGAGGTCAGCTGCTTATGAGAAATAGCCACTGAAAGAAGTTCTGGCATATGCTCAAATTGGGTGCAGTGAATTCTCAAGGAATTATCAGGGTGGGGTGAGTTTGATGCAGACTCAGATTTGGTGCCAGCTGGCACCTTCAGGTTGGGTTGGGGGAGGGCTCAGCAAAGGAACAAAATAGCAGAGAGAGCTACTCTTTCACCCCTTGCTGTGATGTCAGTTTATTTCTTCTCGTATGTTCCTGGTGCTTTTCAAGCTTCTGCCCAGTGCTAAAGCTCAGAGTGGGTGCATCCATGCACAAGCCCTTTAAGAGGCATACCTGAGACTTCAGCAACCCTCTGTTTCACCTGGAGGGAATCCCCACTTATTTTCACAGCCAGATGTTGTAAGGACTCCTCTTCCCAGCACTGGTGGTCCAGGCAGCGGAACCAGGTGTGCGACTGTGACCCCTCACTCCTCTGGGGGGACCTCCACAGCTGTGATAACTCCCATGATTTTTAACTTCCACATGTGGGAGTGGGACCAGCTAATTTCATGTCTCCACCTCTCCTACTAGTCTCAATGTGGCTTATTCCTTATACTCTTAGCTGTAAGAATTCTATTCAGCAGGTCTTCAAGTGATTCTCAAGGGGGTCGTTCTATAATTTTCTTGTAATTTTGATGTAATTGTGGGAGGAGGTGAGCACAGCATTTACCTACTCTGCCATCTTCACCAGAAGTCAAAAGTTCAAAATTGTCAGTTTTGTTGATCTTTTCAAATAACCAAGTTTTGGATTTGTTTATTTTCTCTATTGTTTCTCTATTCCCTATTTCATTAGTTTTGACTCTAATCTATATTATTTCTTTCCTTCTGCTTACTTTAGGTTTAATTTTCTATTTTTTTCTAGTGTCTTAAGGTGGAAAACTGGTCCTATAGCCAGGCCTGGCTGCAAATGACACAAGAAATCAAGGAAAAGGACACAGCAACTTCAGACAGGCTGGGCATCCTTATGAAACCACAGAGAAGCACAAATATGAAAAGGCTGGACCCTTATCCAAGGTCAGCATGGAAGATTTCCCAGTTGCTTCTAATGTACTAGACTATAAATAATAACCACCCCAACCTGACGCCTGACTCTATAATGGTTCCCACACAGCCTATACAATAAGGCCCAAATCCCTTAACATGTCAAACATATTACAATCTTCTGAACTGTGCCCCCTCCCCCAGATTCATATGTTGAAGCATTAACTCCCAAGATGACTGTATTTAGAGACAGGGCCTCTAAAGAGGTAATTCAGGTTAAACAAGGTCACAAAAATGGGGCACTCATCCAATAGGACTGGGTCCTTATAAGAAGAGAAAGAGACACCAGGAATGTGTACACAGAGGAAAGACCCTGTGAAGAAGGCAGCCATCTATAACCCAGGAAGAGAACTCTCAGCAGAAACCAACCCTGTCGGCACCTTGATCTTGGAGAGGAGAAAAAATATTTTTCTGTTGTGTAAGCCACTGGTTGTGTTGTATGTTGTTATAGCAGTCCAAGCAGACTAATAAAATGGCCTCAAATTCAGGCTCCTGAACCAGCCATTCCAAACTCATTTTCTACCATGTACTTTAGACTATAGTTTCCAAAGAATTCCTGTTGTTTTTAAAACATACCTCCATGCCTGTGTGAAAGTGGTTCCTCTTGCCTAGAATGGACTATTCTACCTTTAAGAGACAGATTAAAATCACCTAAACTTTTCTCTAAAACTCTTACACAGAATGCATCACCCTCACAAGCAAACTCCCCTGTGTTGGAACTGCCTCTCCAGTAAATGTGCAGAAATGTCTTCAAAGGCAGGGAAAGAAAAAATTCTATAGCTAAAATTAAAATGAGATATGGCTCAGATAAGGTATTCAGAAAGAACTCGTATATTTGGAAGTTTGTTCTCAAATGGGCCCCGAGTCTCCATGCTATTTGTGGACCCTCCATTGTTGTCCTGCATGGAGCTGGGTTTACAACTGGAGCTCAGTTAATACCTGTTGAATCATCCCCCTACATCAAAAAAGGAAACAGACCTCATCACCAGATTCTGGTGTCCACATTGACTCCTGTGCTAACTGGAAAACACTTCCTGTTATCCTGCAATTCCAGCCCTGCTGGTAAGGGCTAAGTTGTGGTTTAAACCAATAAGACATCCTGCAATTCTCACTCGTAGATGCATTTTCACATATAGAATTTTACTTCAAAGATAAATTGGCTAAAACACAGCCACCTATTATCTCATTGAATTACCTGCAGGGAACATTCTCATTCCAAGTGTTATTAACTTCTGGATTTAAGTGCTCCATTTCCTGCACAAAATGTTAGCCCCTCTGATCTACACTTGGTGAAAATGTTTCTGCTCTTTTCTTAGAAAACCATGCCAAAAGGGCATTTCAGAATCATCTAGCCCAATCATCTCACTCTAAATATGGTAACTTAATACAGTAATTCAAAAAACATGTTTAGGTCTCTTATTTTGGGCCAGACATGAAACTCTACAAGGGCCAAGCACTGGAGAAGACAGAATAAAACAAAAGCCCTGGAGAAGCTCATAGGTTATTCTACCACCATGAGATGCAAATTATCCCAGAGTTATATAAAAGTTATATAAAACCCTCTGAGAACTTGCTGGAAGGTCTAAGAGAAGGTATCTTATCTAAAGGTGCTCAGAGGGAGAGGCAGAATTAAAACTTCAACCCTGGTTTCCCAACTCCTAGCACGAAGATCTTTTCTCCACTTGGTAGATTTCAAATATGGCCACAAACTAATCTCCCTCTTCATCCTTGTTCCTTGCCTGTGCCCTCCTCACATACCACCTTGGGGCTGATTTGCTTTGATTGTGGGACATTCGAAAACTTGGCACAAGCAATAACTCGAAAAACACTGACACATTGGGGTTTGCTCTTTTGTTGCTATTGAATGTTGCCACTTTAAGAACAAAGCTGAGCTAGCCTGTTAAAGGACAAGACCATGTGGAGAAGAACTGAGGTGCTCCCACCAACAGCTTGCCAGACATGTGAGTAAAGCCATCTGAGACCAGCAAGCCTCTAGCCTGCCTGCCAGTGCCCTCAGAGGTAGCAGTGGACCACAGATGCATGAGGAAGTCCAGCCAACAATAGCATAAGAACTATCCAGCTGAGCCCAGCACAAATTGCTAACCCACAGAACTGCAAGCTAAATTACTAATGCACCCAGACCACCCTGCTTACTGTGTTGGAGTAAATGGCGGGATGACACCTGCAGCAATTTCATTCCTTGCAGCACAAATATTTCCATACCACCCTGATACACAAACAGGATCGAAGGAGAAAGACATACCAAAGACTGAAGTAACCAAAGACATGGACCACTAAAATCCAAGCGGATGCTTTTACTGAGATTTGTATTGACTCCCAGTCATACTCACTAAAGGTTATTTGGTTATCCTGCTAGTCAGGAGTCATACCTCAAATAACGTCACAGAGGTTTTTTTATGTGAGATAAAAGAAAAGTGCCCATTTATCCAAATTCTGTGTTATCTCAGAAAAGAATTTCACCACTAGCGATTTCTCTTATGGCTTTCTTGTTTCATTTACATCGTCAACTATGCACCTAGCATCTATAGAAGTTTATCAAGAGTTTGAAATCTCACTGAAATGGAACTGACTTTTAACGATTAAGGTGGGGGAAGGAAATAACCTAAAGATTGGCATAAAGTGGGGAGAGCAGTAAAGAGGAGTTTGTGAAGACCATTACTGCTTTTACTCTAGGCCTTTGTGACTGACTAGCATGGTGGAAAGTAAGGGATAATGGCAGGTAACAAACAAGATTGACACATGGTCCTCAGAGCCCAAAAGACCAACCAAGAAAGTAGCCAAAGAGGCCAAACTAAGTGATAAGAACCAACACACACATCATTTACTATATGCCAGGCATTGTCCTCCACACTTACCTCTAACATGCACTACCACTCTGGGAGAAAGGTGCTATTAGTCCTCATTTTAAAGAATGAAAACCGATGCCCACATTGGTCAAGGAATGTATCCATGGACAGATGCCTTGTCCAAATGGACCGGCTCTGGTTCTGGTAGTCCAGTTCCAGGGCCCAAGCTTTTCTCCATTGTACCATCCTGCTTTGCTTCCCAAAGAGAACAGTTTTACCTGAAACATGTCTCTTCAAGTTTGATTGAACAGGATAAACAGAAAAAAAAAAGAAACCTTCTAAAATGTCTAAAGGCAGTAATTTTCTAACCAGGGACTTTTCATCTCTATTCCAGTAGGCTGTTAATGTCCAGGAGAAACTGACCTGTTTTGACAAAAAGAGTTAACCAGAGCCTACATATGGCTAAATCTGCAGTTTTCTCCTTGACCTTAAGCTTTCTCTTTATATCCTTTTCCTTGCTTGCCCCCTTTTTATTTGAGGACTCCTTACCTCATCTGCCACATTCTTCTCTTATTTTCCTAGAGGCCTCCTGGGCTTCTCTTCCTCTTCCATTTTCTGCTTCCCATCCCATCTTTTGGTCTTCTAAGTAAGTCTCCTGCCATCTTTCTGAAGTCCATCCACCACTCCCATTATTCATGGGCATAACCTAATACCCACACACACTTCTAACCACTGAAAACAGAACCACCCAAATAGAGATGTGTCAAATGGCTTCTGGCAGGGAGAAGGAAGTAAAATTAAGACCTCTCCAAGCTCTGACCCAAACTGGACATTTGTTCAAATCCCTCCTGGTAAGGGCTAAGTTGTGGTTTAAACCAATAAGAAGAAGGCATGGGAATAACTCCTGAGAGACAGTGTGGAACAGAAGAAATACATGGTCAGGAGACTGCCCTTGGCCCTATGTCAGGCTCCTAGAAGACATCGTGCTTACCCTCTGAACCTCAGTCTTTCCATCTGCAAAAAAAAAAATTTCCATCTGCAAAAAACATCTGCACTGAGGTCATAGGGCTCCCCGTTGAGTTTGTCTATCTTCCTTTCCAGAAAAGTGCATATATTCACATACTCATGATGTCAGAAGGTCCACAGACTCTAATCCCCTAAAACTTCAGAAAAGTCCCCAAGGTTATGGAGAGTTGCTTTAAGGATACCTTAAAGTATCCTTAGTGCTCAAGTCTGAGTTTCTCCATCAGAAAAAAATCTAGCTCTGTTAGTAACATGCTCACATGCCTCTTTCCCCTTGCTGGAGCAGATTCATTCATTCAACATATTTATTAAGCTCTTACTAAGGGCCGGCCACTGTTCTAGGCACCAAGGACACATGTGCATAGTGAAGCAAAACACTGGGAATACTGAATTTTGGTGAGAAAAGTGCATCACAATCTCCGTAATATAAGCCTTTATTGGGTCATTCACCCCCAAAACCTGCTCTCTGGAGGTAGCAATATGAGATGACCAAGGCACAATATCTTAAATTTGCACAGGTGTAATTTCACAAAGCGATCCACTTCCATTCTGATCTCTATTAATTCTGCTCCATTGACCCTTCTAAGTATTACTGTTTTTGAAAACTTGTTCAAGGAAAGGTCAAATTCTCCTAACCTAATATCAACTGAGGATATGTTTTTCCAAACCCTCTTTCTTTCCTTCTATTCTTCCCCTTTTCCTCTTCCTTCCCCCTCCTTCCTTTCACTTCTTTCTCCTTCCCTCCCTCCCTCCCTCCTTTTCTTTCAGAATGCTGATAGAGCTGTGACCTCATGAGAACCAGTGCATTTAAATCTTTTTGTCACTGCACACAGGAGGATTTGTTGGACACCAGGAAAAGAAACAAACAGTCAGCAGAGCCAGAGAGAAAGGCAAATTAGGTGAAGGCTACAAATGTGAAATCGGGCAGCTGCAAATAGAGTGACACATAGTGCACAGCTTCTCCTGCAGCCCTCTTAGCTACATACACCCCCCTGTTTTAGTTGATCAGGCGCTGAAATGTTACCTCCGGTGCCACTCAATGACCACCATCAGCATCCCCACCCCTCCCCCGAAGCTGTGTGAAATGAAAAGAACATCCTACCAACAAGAACCTTGGATGACCCTAAAATATGGGACAAGGGTCATCTTGTAATCTCAGCTGTAAATTCACATCATTAAAGGCTGGTTCCTGCATTTATACAATAACCAATGGTTTGGTTTGCATTCATGGACAAAGTGCATCTAGGACTAAGATCTAAACCTAAAAGGTGCCGATAAATAGACAATGGTGGACAACAGTTGCTATTCAGAAAGCAGCTTATTTTCCTATTTTTTTTCTTGGACTCCACTGCAAAACAAAGCCAGATTTGTATTTGCAGAACATTCTTATAGCAACTGGAAGAAATTATCCCTTAACGAAGCTGTTGGAAAAATCAACTGCAAGAATAGCAGCCGGCCTTTCCTCTTGCCATCAAAAGGTTTTTGCTATTTGAAGAGTCTTTAAAAAGAAGCCCAGAAGAGATGCCCTATTTAAAAATAAGGCAGTTCGCTATGCTACAACAAAGGCAGAAGCATCAGAGGGAGAAATAACAGCTTCATATCTTAAAATAGGCAAAAGAAATTGAGGTGCTACTGAGAGGCATAATCTGATTAAAAATAATGTGACATTGCTATAAAATGCACAGCAAGGTCCACTTTCGCAGAGTTTGGGTGTAAATTTCATGAAACAACACGTGTAAGTCAAAGACATTGGATTTTTGAGCCCTCATTGTGGGGAGGCAGTGTGAAGCATGATTCCTTTCTTACCTCTATGAGCTTCTCCCTGTCACTAATATTTTATTGGTGATGTGTGAAATGTACCTCTGTGGCCTGGCCACACTCCCTCTCCTCCTTTTCTCCTACTAGTGTATTCCAGGCCTACTCTAATGAAGTGTCCCACAGCACACTGGGTGGCGCCACCTGAACTCAATGTCAGAGAGCAGCCTTGGCATTTTTGGAGCAGAGAATAAAGGTGTGTGTTGGGAAGGAGAAGCCCACGTCCCATGTACGCCCATCATTCAGGAAGACACCTGAGAGCTTTCTTTTGTTCCCTTCACCGCCCATCATCACTGTATGATCAACTTTCATCTCCCCATCTGCTATTGCCATGTAGTACCATGAGCCACCAGGCCGTGACTCAGCCCTCTTCACCGGTCCCCTGGATTGCTGCAAACACCTCCAACCAGCTGGTTGTCCAAGTTACAAATCTCACTACACCATTTTTTTAAAACTTGTCCAAACTGCTACCTCCCCAGAAGGTTCAAGACCAGCCCTGTATCTTGGCCTGCAGGATCCCCTAGTGCCTGGCCTCCTCCTACTTCTCTAGCTTCGTTCAGTTTCTGCCCCTGCTTTATGCCCAGTAAAGCCACGCTGATGCAGCTACTGCTTATCTGCCCTGGTTCCCTGCCCTGCCATATCCATCTCTCAGGTAGAATATTGTTTAAGGGCTCTGGTTGAAAGGATAGGTAGGAGCTGAAATCCAACCCACACTCTGCTCACCAAGCCACACACTTGAAGAGCTGTGTGGGCTCCCTTTTCTAATTTGCACAAAGGTTCTGCATGGCTAAGCGGTGGTCTTATTTCTAGGTACCTGTCACATCGTATGATAATTGTCCACATGTTCACCTCCCCCTGACCCTTTCATCAAACAAAGCAGTCTTTGACACTCTCTCCCCACTCTGGTGTCCGACACAATGCCTGGAACACGTAGACTTCCATAAATACAAGTTTGTCAAACTGACTTGTTGAATGGGAGGGTGACTACAGCTAAGTGGGAAGAGCAGAGGCAATCGCAGCATTGTACCCCTGAAACCTGTCTTGCTACAGAGGTTCTGGGGAGCCCCAAAGCTATCCTAGCTACCCCCAATCAGGGAAAAGGACCAAGGGCTGGGTTTGGGGGAAGCTCAGCTGTCTTTGCACCCTTGGAAACCAGCAGAATGGAGTTCAAAATGGCTTCTTTTAGGGACAAATAAGAGATGCGATTTGGTCAACTCTGGGAATGTATCAACAAAGGTAAGTAATGGAGTAACACCTAGTCATATAAGAGTCAGCAGGGGCCACACAGGAGGCAGAAACACTCAAGGACATAAGCAGAACCTGCAGCACAGTTGCCCAGAACACTGAGCCAACTAGGTTGGGGAAAAGAAAGGCACAACATAACAAACTTACAACCTGATTAGAAAGCCTAAGGGGGAGAGAAGAATAGAGGGAGAGAAGAATCAAATGCCCTTCTGATCTATGAAAACAAAATCTCCAGAAGGCAGTGAGTTTAGAAATTATGTCCAGCCAGATGGTGAGGACTCTGCATCTCTGAGGTCTGGATCCAGTTGGCTGGGAGGGCCCCTTATCTTCTGGAGCCACAGGTGCCACACCCAAATAGCTAGAGGCTGAGGAACACATTATGAGGGTGGCAGGAAGAAGAATGTTTTTTAACATTTAAATATATCCCAGTTTAGGGGAATTGCTTCTTTTCCAGGTAAATTTTCGTAAGTGGGAGGAAGTGTCCTAAGAGGGCATAACCCAAAACTCCAAATTCAGGTTGGGAAGATTTCTTGGAGAAAGGGATCGATGTGACCCAGGAAAGGACAAGGTAAAGGAAGGGGATGTGCACTGAGCCCCATTCTGGGGAGAAAGAAATAAGGAGCAGCGACCCGTGGCTTACTGACCCTAGGCCCACTGACAATGGCCACCATTCAAAACCTGGGGATGTTCCAGAACTGATGCCACATCTCCCTTGTTAGTCCGTCCCCCATGATGTGCCCCACTCCCAGCCCCAAGAGGAAAATCTAGAAAACCACACCAGCAGCAGACTACCTCTGGAGCATAGGAGACTGGTGGAGCCAGAGAGATAAGAGGAGGCATCCATGGTGAGGGCATGGCTGCAGAATTACTGGATGAAAAAGCTAGATCACTGAAGTCGGCAGCAAGAAAGAAAAAGAGGGCAAAGCCAGCAAAGTTTAGAGAAGGAATTCCAGTGGCTTGTGTTCTACAAGGTCTCCATAAATGTAGCAGAATTTTGAACAAAATGCTAAACGGAACTTTCAAAGATGAGTTACTTGCAATTCTCCAGGGAGGGTTGGGAAGGCTCGCCTCCCTAGGGGTTTGTATTAGGATATCTGCAAGCAGAGAGACAACTGCATGTTGAAACAGCTCCCTCAGTACACTGGTTGTTCTCGCAAACAGAAGATACAGAAAGGAAAGCTTATCAGCTCTTTAGAGTTGAAGAGCTACCCAGATACAAAGTGCACATGGTGTGAGGGAGGTTATCAGCTTTAAAGAAAGATGAAGAGCACCGAAGTATTTATTCAACACTCATTTACTTCATGTTGGGCCTTACTGATGAACAGATGAACGTGACCTGGTCCACACCTGGAACTAACCGTGCTAGGAGTGGCAGCTGTATAATCATATAATTACAGCATGCTCTCCAGCCTTCCTGTTCAGACAGAATCAAAAGAGGACTTTTTGGGAGTCGAGTAATCAAACTGAGTATTGTTTCAGACCACTCCCGGCATCCTCCGGATAATGTTATGTAGTCAGTCACTCACCACGTGGAGCAGGAGCATCTTCACTGTTCTGAGGATAGCTAAGTAATATTCAGACATTAATTTAAAGTTGTTCTTTAAATGGACTGAGGGCCACTCAGTGGACTGAATTCAAAGGTGCTAAATATTACTCAAGGTCATAAGAGTCTGCAAAGCAACTCAACCCTCACCTGGGCCAGTCTCCACTACCCTGACAATACCATCAGTGGAAATTTACTGAAGAACCAGCATTTCAAAATTCCAAAGTACCAAAGAATCTCGATAAGGCAACCAGTCCCCCAGGGCATCATAAGATTTTTTGTTTCAGAATGGATACATATCTTTAAGCTATTTTCCACTTTAAATGTATTATGAGCAAATAATTAGGGAGAATCGATCATTCTATTACTCTTTACCAACAAAAATATGTAAGAATTTATCAAGACACTATTTATAAGACAATTAAGAAGAGCAATTTACTTGGAGCTAGAAAAATCTGGACTAAATCCGTGACTGCTGGCTGGTCATCTTGGGCAATAATAATATTTGTCTCACGAGTTGATATAAAGATAAAATAAGATCATGTTTGTACAGACCTCCTCAGAACATACGTGATAACATACTTGATACTCAATTAATATGAGATAATTCTTCTATATCTTAAGTCTAATGTTTGTTATTATCATAAATGCCATGCTACTACATGAACATGAATTTGCCTTGGTATTGCCAGAGGTAGATTTAAAATCTCTGGTTCATAATGACTAAATCTTGAGCCTCTGGCCTGCTATATTAAAAACAACTTTGTGCTTGGACACACATTGTAACAACTATACCAAGAAATGCTTGCTTCTTTCTTAGGATCTGTTGTGAAGAGGCTGGCGTTTATAAAGACATAATCTGTTTCCGTAAGCAATTTCAGTCAGTTTCTCAGCCATGGCTGACACCTGTAACCCAATGTTGCTCTGAGCCACCTACAGAGCCAGTCTTAGAGCACAGCAAGTCTCCTGAGGGCAGAATGTTCTAAGAGGTACTCTGGGGAGGCCCAAGAAGCTGGAGGCAACTTGTTAACCAGAAAAACAACCCAAACGAGTGACAATTAATGGAGGCAGGCACAGACCCCTCACTGTAAGATGGCCTCTTGGGGTGGCTTCTTAAGTCCCAAGGGCCTCTATGAGAAAGATAAATAAACAAGCAAACTAAAAGGAGCAGGTGGACGAGTGAGAAGGTGATGTTCGCCTGTGCGTAGATGGTAGAGTAGGGAAGACCCTGAGCTGAAATGGAGGGAAAGACCTGGAGGACAGTCCCTGGAGGGGATAGGCTGTAGCCATTGGTGACCTGTGGTCCCCTCTCCCTTCCTAAAAGCAGCAGGCAGCAATGTTAAAATGCAATATCAGAGATAGCCCAGCCCAAGTAAGAGGGCAGGCTTGCTCAGCAGCTGAAACAAAGCACCTGGTCTCAGTTATTAAGATAAGGAGATGCTTTGTACCAGATATCATAAACCTCTGCCCTGAGGCCCTCACTGCCTCCTCCTCATTCTCTAGCTGCCATCATCCTTTTTCCAGGACCCCCAGCCCTCCCCAAGATGCAGCAAGCACAGGGTTAACATAGGTCACCACAGCGGGCCTCTAGGACTTTCTCACTGATCCACAATGATTGTGAAATGTTTTAAAGATCCCTGACAGAGGGGTGCCCCGACCCCAAAAGGGAATTTATTGATCTGCATCATCTCCAGGGAATAGAGACAGAGCCCCTGGAGGTGGGTGGTCTCCCAGTGGGCTCTGGAGCTGGGGCCAGGCTACCTGAGTTAGAATGCTGGCCCTGTGACCTTGGCTGTCCCCTAATCTCCCCAGAAACATTTCTCTTCCAAAGCCCAGGGCCCAACAGCCTCAATCATTTACCCTATTCTTATTACCATCAACTTCACACACAAACATTGACTTCTGAGAGACAGCTCTGTCTAAACTATTGGGTTGCCATCTCTAACAGAAAAAAAGTGAAGCAGCAAAGGGCTCCCCGCAAGGCAGCATCAACCTGGAGACTGTGAAAACCACTCACAGCTCTTCCCAACTCACTCACCCACCACCCTGCCTCCATTTTAGGACTGTCGGCCCTCTTTCTTTCACTGACCTTGAATTAGGACAACCTTCCAATTCAACTGAGAAAGCACCCAGAGTCTGAGACTTGGACATTAAGAACTTCTACTTTCAATTCTTTGTCCTCTTTTTATATATTAAAAAATAACTCACCATATACCACTAAGTTGTTAAAAATTAAACCAAGAATATGCAATTTTACAGCCAGTTAAGTCAGAGTGGAGAATAAGTCAGATGGAGCATAAAGATAAGGCTTGGCGACCCTCTCTTCCTCCATCTGACACATTTCTAGAAGAAATTTTTAAGAAAGATATTGCTAAAACTGGTGGAAACAATTAACAACCCATTATGATAGCCAGTTTGTATAGCTGCCTTGAAGCTATGAGTTTAAGCCAGACCTTTAAAAGTCCTTAGCTCTGGTTTTTTAATGTGCAGCTACCTGGAGTATACACCTTGTTGAAGATATAGGAAACATTTTATACCTGTGCTAGGGTTGAATAATTACTAAAACCCAAAGGGAGACATAATCATATCACACTATGTCCCCTCAGGAGGCATGAGGCCTTGGAAGAAGCAGGTAAAATGTCCATGGAACAGAAACTGTTCACTCATTACTAGGCCAATTGGTTACCACAAATAATTTCTTTCTCTACATAACACAAACAAGCAGAGTTGTTTCATACAAGAGAAGAGGAGCAGCAGGAGACCAGCTGTCGTATTGTGTGTAATCCTAATGCCTGTTTCTAATAACAAGACAATCTTGATGGAAAATGTAGAAAGTAATTGAGCTGGCAAGAAATCAGAAGGAAATACCCAGACCCCTTGCTTCCTAGTTAACGTATGGTACCTTCTGAAGCTCATAATCAAACAGGAAAAGAGAACAAAGGTTACTACATATAAATATAATTGATTTTCTTATCTGATTAGGTGGTTTTCTGTAATTGTTGGATTTAATTTTAAAGAAATTCCTGTGCAACAGGAAATCAATTCCATTACAAAAAATAAATTCATGTGGAATTTTTGTTAACTGCCATACGGTAGAATCCTTATCCTAGTTGTTATAACAAAAATATAACTCCTGCTTCTTAATTAAAAAAAAAAAAAGATAAAGTAAACATGTCAGCTTTGTTAACATGGCTGTGCTTAATGTTAAAGTGGCATGTGAAGTAGGTCATGGAGATGGTGGCCCTGCAGGAGATGCTACATGAAAAGGAAGAGAGGTAGGTGTGAAGGTGCCCATGCATTTCGGGGAGACTTACTTGGGAGTGCCTGCGGGTTTCCAGTATTTGCAGAAGAGGTACTGTCCATCGGCATTGACCAAGTGAGGGAGGTCCTGGTACCTAATGTTCTGCGGTGTCCGCTTGGGAGAACTTTCCTCGGGCATAATTCCGAAAGGATCTCCAAGTCCTTGGAAGAAAGGAGGATGTAGTCCAAAGTAAGAAACATGGAAAAAAAAAAAAAAACACACACAGAGAAATAAGAGAGAAAAGCCTCATTCAGAGTCAGTAACACTTTTTTTTTTAAAGCAGTTAAAAAAAACCCCTCCCTTTCAAAGATTTAAAAAATATATATATTTCTTGCAATCTCTCCAACTCTGAAAAATCCCATTTGTTCTTAAGAAAATGCTCACTTTATTTTTAAGTGCCTCATTACAGCTTTCCCCCCTTCCCATCTGTGTTTATTTTAAATCATTTCAGGAAACTTCATCTTAAAGAATATTTTAGCTGTAATCAAGTGGAAATTATAGTCAGCTCTGTGGATATAAAGACCAGCTGCAAGAAAACCCAGCCATCTTCAAACCCCCCAGGAAGTTTCAAGGGGGAACAATAATGAAGTGATGGTGCTCTCATTAATTCCTCTGCCTGAAATTCTAAAGATGCCGGGTGGACGAACCTGTTTCCATCATATCCTGGCTCTTGCATTCCACAACCACGACAGCCTGGAGAATCAGAGCCAGGCAAATAAGGGCTGTTCCCTCATCGCCGCGGTCACAGCGAGGCATCAAGCAGCCTGAGCCCCTGTCCCCTACACCGCGCCCGGCCCCCAGATCCTGCCTTTCAGGCTTTAGGGCTGCTGAGCCCGGGAGCCTGCTTCCAGCTCTCACTGACAAGCTCTCCGGGGCTCCCCTCCCTCCCCAGGGAGGAGAACAAGCGCCTGCAATCCTTCACGACTAGTTGGTGTCATCACTTTTCCTAAACAAATCGCTAGAGAGGCTTGGAGAAGGGAGGGGCAGGGAGCCCAGCACCCACTGCCCAGAAAACTGGGAAACGCTCCGGACACACCGAGGCCGCTCTCACACGCACAAATGCGGGTCCCTGAGGTAAGGTCACCCCGCGGCTCCTGACAAACTTTGCTTCCTGCCTTTCTCCGACCGCTCAGAGAATGGAGCCCCGCAGCTGTCACTGGAAATGCCACCGGAAAAACCAGGCGACTTCGAATGGTTTTCTGCACGGGGGCGGCGAGGAGTGGGAAGATGGACTTGATGCGGATAAGTTGGTTTGGGGGTTGGTGCGAGGGAGCAGGGAGGGCGCGCGCGCACACACTGGTGTACACACACGCGCGCACAACGGGTGTGGGAGCCCACGCCGAGCGGGCCGAGGACCCCGAGGCTGCTTCCCACCCCTGGTGACGGCACTTGCAGGCTGGGACGGGGACCGGGAGGCAGTTACCGGGGCCACGAGCGCCGCTGTCGCGTTCCCGGAGTGCCACGGGTCCTAGTCTGAGGCGGGTCAGGGCCCGGCCGAGCTGCGCGCTGCCCGCTCTGTAGCGACAGGGCGCGGCGTCTGCGCCGCCACTTTATCCCCAGGCTGGCTCGCGGTGGGGGTGGCCCGCGGTGGGTGGGGACGCGCGAGACT
>NW_006435779.1:1874344-1916564 GCF_000325575.1 Pteropus alecto
CGCGCGCGAGGGGCGGGCGGGGGGCTGCGCGGGGAGGCGGTGCCGGGGGCCCACGTGTGCCCGGCCCACGGGGAGGAGCGGGGGCGCAGCCCGCAGACCCAGCCATGTGCTCCTCCCTCCCGCTCTCTGGCAGCCGCGCCCCAGGGTGGCCGCTGGGGAACTGTCGCAGGACCTTGAAGGAGCTGGGCTCTCAGGAGTCTCAGCGCAGGACACGCCATACCCACGCGCACACACACACCATGAGCTCACACAGACCCGCACACAGACTACGTACATGAATATAACACACAGAGATTACAGATACAGACAGACAACACACAGGGACACACAAACACACACATGCATACAAACCTCCCCACAGATACACACATGTATGCTACACACACACAGACACACAGACATACTCAATACACAAAGACAGACAGATGACATCCACAGAGACACATAGAAAGGAACACAGACACAGAGAGACACACATAGACATATCTAGGCATACACACATGTCACACACATATAAGCAGACACTCATACACACACATAGACAGTCACACTCACATCCACATGGAGACATACACAGTCGAACACACACATAAAAAGCTGGTGGGGTCAGTGCACAAATCCCCAGGAAGTAAAGCAGAGGAAGACTGATGCAAACCATGTTCCTCCGTAACCATCCTCAACAACCCTCCTGGTATCCCAGGAGCTGGGCCCCCAAACAAAATTGGTGGTGCATCTGCATAGTCCAGGGGAAGGTCTGAACACTGTCCAGGACAAATGCAATGTAGCTTGAGGGGGTACAAGCAGGAGCACTGGACTGAGAGTCCAGATCATCTGGGTTCACATTTGTCCTGTGAGTCTTAATCTCTTCATCTGCAACCTATGTTCCCAAGGAGTCTGACACATGTCCCTTGCTCACACTGACCTCAGCAGGACTTTGTGTCCTTTCTTTCGCAGAAACTTTATACCGTAGCAGTGTTGAAAAGAACTGCTGTCCTCCAGAAACTGCCGTCTCAGTGTCACTGTGGGGAGGCCCAAGCTGCATAGAGCCTGTGATCTAACAAGAAATAAAACAATAGCCTTTGAGAAGCAGTGTAGGACATTTTCAGCCTTTATTTCTTCAAGTACTTTTCCAGCCCCACCATCTTTTCTCCTCTCCCTTTGGACTCTAATAATATGAATGTTAGATGTTTCTTTACAGTCTTATAGGTCACTGAAGCTCAGTTCACTTTTTTTTTCCCAGCCTATTCTCTCTCTCTCTGTTGTCCAGAATGGGTAATTTCTAGTGTTCTATCTTCCAGTTTATTGATTCTTTCAGTTTATTTATTCTTTACTGATTGTTTTCTCTGTCCTTACCATTCTTCTTTTGAACCCGTCCACTGAGCTTGTATTTTTCAGTTCTAAAATATCCATTTGGTTCATCTTTAGCTCTTCTATTTCTCTGCTGAGATGTCTTATTTTTCATTAGTTTCAGGCATGTTGATAATTACTTATTGAAGCATTTTTATCATGGCTGCTTTAAAATCCCTGTTCTTTCTATTGGCATCTAGTCATTGTTTGTTTTGTTTTGTTTTAATTGAATTTTAGATCTCCGGTACTTAATAAGAAGTGTGATTTTCTGTTGAAACTGGGACATTTTTGTATTATGTCGTGAGACTCTGGATCTTATTTAAACCTTCTGTTTTAGCTGGCCTCCTCTGCTTCAGGCTAGGGGTTAGGGGTAGGTTGGGGCTGCATCATTCCTTCCAGGTAGAGGTAGAAGCCCACATCTCCTGTTAAACCTGTGTGGGTGTGGGTATGGGCCATGGATTAGATTGCCTGAGATGTGAGAACTGGAGGGACAAGTGGGCCTAGGAGAGATCCTTGTGAGGACAAGGGGAAGGAGGAAGAGGAGGAGGAGAGGAGTTTTCAAAGGTGATGGAGACAGAAGATAAGACCTAGAAGTTGTGGCTTCACAGGATCCAAGGCATAGAATGCCGTAGGAAGAAAGGACCAACAGAGTCTAATGCTGTCCAGAAGTCAAACGAGAGGACAAAGACATGTCTAGTAGTTTAATAACAGGGAGGTTATTTGTGACTTTGGAGAGAACCCAGTTCATGAATTAATCAGGCCAAAAGACCACCTACTCTGAATTATAAAGTGAGTGGGAAATAAGTGTGGACAGCAAGTGTAGACACCTCTTCAAGACATTTTCTGTGAAGAGGCAGTAGAGCACAGTGGTAGTCTATGGATTTTGGAGCCAGACAGCCTGCATTCAAATCCTGGCTCTGCTGACTGTAACACCATGATCTTGGGCATCTGATGTACTCTTTATTCTTCTACAAAATGAGGATAATTCAGATTACTGTCTAGTTCATGGGACTGAATGCAATAATGTAAATTAATTACTTAGCATAATGCCTGGCACCTACCTGGTAGGTAGGATGCAATAAAATTTCACCATTATTAACTTAAGGTAATATATGCATATGATACAAATTTCAATGAGAACCAAAAAGTTAACAATGACTTATGAGTCTCCTTTCCATCCTGTGCCCTGGTTCCTATCTGCAAAGGCAACCAGCCCTGCAGGTTCTTGCATGGCCTTCCAGAGATGCTCTGAGGTTGAGGAGAATGGAGCAGGCTGGGAACACCTATGAAGAGAACAGGAGGAAGTAAGATGCAAGGGCATCAGATAGGAGTGAAAATTTCTAGTGGCTCCACATCGATCGGCTGCCTAAAGAGGCAGGACCAGACTGTTGAGTAAAGGTGTTATGAACAGAGTTTGAGAAACAACTCAGTGGTGTGTGAGGTTTATTGCATCAATGGCCCATGAATGGCCTCTCTGTCCACATGGCATTTGCATTGTGCTTATGCTGTTTTTTTCATCAAGAATGGAGTCTAGTCCCCCTGCTTTGAATCTGTGCTGGCCCAGTGACTTACTGTGGCCAATAGAAAGTGGTGGGAATGACACCATGCCCATTATAAGCCTAGGCATCAAAGGCCTGACAGGCTTCCATCTCTCTTACTTTCCTCTGCTGTGTGAATCAGCCCAGCCAACTTGATGGAGCAAAGACAAACATACAAAGAGGATGAGACACATAGAGGAAGCTGAGGCTCCCCAGCAGATAAGAAGCCAACCTTCATGTGCCCTGCTGACCTGCAGATGCCAACAGATACCTGAGGTGTCCAGTTGAGACTGAAAGAACCACCCAGTTGAGCCCGTGAGCTAAATAAATGGTTGTTGTTTTAAGCCATTCAGTTTTAGGATGGCTTGTTTTGCAGCAATAGCTAACTGATGCAGCAGGTTACCATTACATTTGCCATCTTACACCAAGTTATCCTTTCTCCATAATCACTGTGGGACCTGGGAGAAGGGATTTGACAGTTCAAAATCTAAACATTTTTTTAAAATCACTGAAAGTTTAGATGAGAAGAGAAAGAAAAAAGGAAACCGCTTTGTACTACATAATATCTACAAAAAAGAATTTACAAATGACAAACAGAACAAACAAATTAACAAACTATACCTAATGCTGTGACTAAAAAGGTTATATTCTTAATGTTGCTATGACAGAATATATTGATTCTGTTTTTCTGTCTTATTAAAATGTGCTTATAATTTCTGCATTAGATCCCTTTCCTTGTTTTTCCATAACGTCTCAAGTTTCTTCTTTGTAAATTCTTCCTGCATGGGAGATTTGGGGCCACTGATGCCCATGGTTGAGAAAGAACTGCTGGGTATTAAATGCGAGTATAATTTCTAAAATGTGTGTGGGTGCAGAAAAGCTCCTGAGAGTTCTCAGTCCTCCACTTAACTCTTCCATGAAGACACAGTTGTAAAAGTCCCTAGAAGCAAATGTATCAGGAGGGCAGGTGTGGCAGTCAAAGGCACTTCCTGCCTTTCCTTGACCACTAAGAATCATTCAGGAAAGACAAAACGGTGAATTTTGAATTCTTTTAGTGTGGTTCCTGCAGAAGTTACATCAACTGGAATCAAAACAGGAAAGTAAATTAATAGGTGCCAATGCCAGTGCTGCTACTATTGTCAGCGGACCCTGCGAGCGGCTCTAACATGGACTTTTACAGCTGAGAAAATTACACTCATTCCCTTACTTGGCCAAGGCCAGACGTAGGGAAGTGGCAGAACCTAACCTTGAGCCTCATCTGCCCATCTCCTGTGTTCTCTCCTTTCCTGCAGACTGGTGTGTGGACCAAGGTTGCTGAGAAAGATGGATGCAGGCATTCAACGTCCAAGGAATTAAATCACATTCAGCGTCACTGTGAGGAAGTCCCCTTCAGTTCTCTTTTATCTTTTGACGAGTAAAAATCAAAGCCTTCATTTGGATTTATGGGTCTGTAACACTCTCCAATGCTTGCTCATTTCCCTGTTTAATAAAGGCAACCATGTGTCGCTAGACGTTAACTGCTTGGCTTTGTTCTCATACATTTATTTGTAGTGTTACCTTAAATACGTGGCAAGTGTTCATTTTCTAGTTTTAAAAAAATCCTTTAAAATAGCAATTGAATTTTAAAACATGAATTAATTTAAAGAAATATATTAAGTAAATAACAGAGTACTTGGGACATCGATCTGGCAAAGTCATGGCAGTGGTGTGCCCATAACTGGGGTTGGGGACAACTGGGGCAGTGGCGTGCCCATAACTGGGGTTCAAGAGGTCGACACAGGCATGCCCTCGCCTCTACCTCTACTCTGCAGCAGCACTTTCTGGGTCAGGCTCTTTCCATTCTGGCCAATACTTCTCTTCAGATTCCTATGGGTCAGGAAAAAGGCCTAAAATGGTCTCCCAGCTCTCAGAAACAGTCACTCTGTGGATGGCTATTTTTGCTTTGTAGTCAAGTACCAGAGCCAGGCATACTAGGAAAAGGCTGTTAAGTACAATCAAATTTACAAAGATGAAAACACAGATTCCCACCCACATACCACCTTCTTTAAATGCATTTGACAAATCCAGAATGTCAGCAATTAGTAACTAGGCTCAATCACTATAATGAAATTTGCACTCAGCAGTAAAGGAAAAATTCTTCCACTGACTAATCTGGTTAATGGAGCTGTTAAAAGTTATACAGGCTGAAAAATATTTCATTGGGGTCGTATGTGCAAATAAAATGGAGTCTGCTAGCAAGTAATAGTCACACGTGTATCTTTCTATTTTATTTTTAAAAAACATTATTTTGACTTCTCTTGAAATAGATGCACTGACCTAACATTAGAGTTTGGCTTTTGAAGACAAACGAGGCAGTGGTTATGTTTCGGTGGGGAAAGTCCAGTGAGGGTTGAGTAACAATGCAGAAATTGCTACATAAGTATAGATATTTCCAGATAATCTAGGCAAGGTTGTGTGTGCTGGGGGGAGGGGGCGGAGAGGGGAGGGAGAGTACAATACACAAGTTTTCTAAACAACAGCATTTTTTTTCTGGTTTGCTTTTATTTGGCTGGTTTTGGTCAGAGAGGCCATGTAGTGTGCTCATTAAGGGCACAGACCCAGGGATCTTAATCAGCTTTTGGACTTATAAGCTCTGTGTCCTGAGCGAATTACTTAGGCTCTCTGTGCCTCAGTTTTCTTATCAGTAGAATGGAGATAATAACAGTATCTGTGTTATAGAATTGTGGTGATGATTAAATGAATTAACACATTAAAGTACTTAGTGCAATGCTTGTCAAATGCTTTATGTGTGAGCTATATTATTATGATTATTTGTAAAACAGCATCAACTCTTACCTCTAAATTACCACATACTTGAGAACCTGTGTCTTATGAGATCATGTTACTTTATACAATGTTAAATATATATTTCTCTGTACATTAAACAAAACCGTCAAACCTTGGGGAGAATTTTACAGCAGGAAGATGTCCTAGACATCATCTAGGCTAAAGCCATCATTTTATAGATGAAGCAACTGAGACCAGAGAGGTGAGGTGACTTGCCCATGGTTGCACAGTAAGTGGTTGATGAAATCTGAATTAGAACAAGAGTCTGGGCCTCTCCTTTTGCATCTCTGATACTATTTCCATTGTTTCCTTTCATTCCCATGGATTCTAAGTGTTTCGGGTATGAAAAGCAATCGGAAACCAGGAATTGGGATGCTTGGAATTTCTCACACTCTGCCACAGGTCTATGTCAGATTTCCCCCTCATTTTCTTCAAATTCATAAGAGGTCTCTGTGGACATTAGTTTTCTCTGATTTTGTGTGTTTTGTTTTGTTTTGACCCCTAGGCGACACTTTCTCTTTAAAAACAGCTGTACTTCCTGTAAGGAACTCTTTACCCTTGTGTAAATTCTTGCAGTAACTGTAGAACAAAGTGCTCCACCTCCCACAACTAAGGAGTTGGCCCAGGACTCTATACAGGCCCCTGGATTCTCCCTAGCTGACTCTTGAGCAGAGCACATGGAATTGAAGGCACAGGAGGCGCTTACTAATTCTGCCACTTGCATGTTTGGGCTGTGAGAGGCCTTGCACATATCCTGTTCTTTCCAAGTCTTGTCTGCAGTCTAGTACATTCTATGAGCAACCCAACAGACTTCCACTGAAGTCTCCTTTGGCTTAAGTCAGCCAGATTTGATTTCTGTTGCTTGCAATCAAAGAACCTTGACAGATACAACTTACCTTGTTGACTTAACCTTTCAGAGCTATTGGGAAAATTCCTAGCAGGTTGAAAGATGGAGTGGGAATTGAAGGGCGTGCCATATAAGAGTCTGTAAGGAAAAGAAAGAAAGAGCTGTGAATAGAGTAACACTAAGTAATCTTTTTAGACAGGCCTGGAGAAGTCTCAGCAGTGGGAAGATTGAGAAATAGGAATTATGTCACACCAAGAAGTTGGCATATTTAAGTCCCTAAGAGTGTGAGTGTGAGTGTGTGTACTGTAGCTGACAACTGGGAGACAGAAAAATGAGAAACTGAAAGAGGAAAACTTCTGGGGGCTCATTCCCCCCTCAGTAAATTCCACCAATTGCTACAGAAAAATGGTGCTGTACACGAAGCCCTTAAAAAATGCAACAAAAAATTGTTTTAAGGACAGTCTTGATAATTAGAAGTCAGTATTCATTTATTTTTTCTTTTATTCATGCAACTTGCATTTATTAAGCAGCTGCTATATTCCAGACATTGGGCTGAATGTTAGGCTGTAGAGCTAAAGACCACTGTCCTTCCTCTCACGTGATTTACAGTCCAAGGAGAAAAAGGGACAAGAAAACAAATAATCATAGCCATGAAAGTGGGAGGAGGGGTGAGGCTACAAAGAAGCAAGTAATTATTCATACAAGAAATCATGTAATGGCAATATCCATCTTCAACAAAAGGAAGAGGGTATAAACAGACTCCAGGAGCATTCCTAGGGTGTGATCTGCAGGTTTCCTTTAACTCAGCTGTCCCTTTAGGGCTTCAGCATAGAAGAAAAGAGCATAGATAGGCCACGTTGGACTTCTCACTCTGGTTCCCAAAGACATGATGGTTTTAATACCCAAGTCCTCTAGGAACATGCACAGGGACCCTAGTTCCTTACTACTGAAATTGGTCCATAGACCAGCAGCATCAACATCTCCTAGGAGCTTCTAGAAATACAGAATTCCAGGCCCTACCCTAGACCCACTGAACCACAGTATGCATCTTAAGAAGGTTCCCAGGTAATCTGTAAGTATGTTAACACTTGAGAAGCAATAGTCTAGTTAAACTTGTAGGCAAAGTCTAAGCTATTCATTTAAGGATATGTTATTTAGAAGAGTTCAGATAAGAAACAGAATCATGTTAGCCAGGAATAGTGTCTAACCAATGTCCTTGTTACTAGTAGGGACAATGGCAGAGGGGTGGAGGAGGGCAGAATAAGCTGGATGTACCACAGAGTTGCCCAATAAGATGCAGGATGCCCAGTTACATTTAAATTTTAGATGTATAATGAATAACTTTTTAGTACAACTGTGTCTCAAGTATTGCATGGGACATGCTTATACTAAAAATTAATTTATTGTTTATCTGAAATTCAAATTTAACCGGGCATCCTGTATTTTTATTTACTAGATATGGCAAACCTAGTCTACCAAGATTCAGGTGTTACCTCACAACATCTAAAAGAGCTTGAAACTATTAAAGCAGGGATTAATTAAAAATAACCAAAAAAAAACAGAAGGAGTGACTTAAATTTAAGAACATGTGCACAATTAATTGCAATATTTTCACCCCCAGTATGATGTAGTTGAATCACCAATTTCTCCCCACAAAAGAGTAAGAACCAGAGGTGGCTGAGGGTTTAGTAAATGGTACTGGAAAAGCAAAGCTGAATCCCTACCCAACACCATGTAGATTATAGACCCTAAAGTGAAAAAGAAACTTCAAATGTTAATAGAAGAAAATGCAAGAGAATATCTTTGTTACTCAAGTAAACAGGAAAATGTCTTAAATTAAAAATTAAAATCAGAAATCATAAAGAAAGAAAAAAGTATTCAATTACACCAACATTAAGGATTTCCCTTTGACGAATGACACTAAAGACAAATAGGAGAAGGCAAAGAAAAGGTAAACATATTTGCAAAGACAAATTAAGAATTAATTTATAGAAGGGACAAGGAACTCTTGAAAATCGACAGGAAAAAGATAACTGCTAATAGAAAAAATGAACAAAATATATGATCAGGGAATTTACAGAAATGGAATCTCGAAAAGCTAGTAAGCACATTGAATAGATGCTCAAAATTATTAGTAATCAGAGCAACGCACAATTAAATAACATCAGTACATCACTTTGCATTGACCGTATTAGTATGACCAGAAGTGGCAGCTGAGTCGTGGGAAGTGGTGGCAGGGACAAGGCTGTAGGAAAGATCCTGCCTCCCTGGTGGGAGTGGACAGCCATCCCCCCCAACAACTGTGTGCACCCCCATGGCCAGCTTCTCACAATCTCATTCTCACACAGGTCCAGAGGGGCAGCATAATCCTTTGTGGAGGGGTGTCCCTGCATCCTAAGCAACCATCACTGGAGCAGTGGACACTCCATGGAAAATCACACAGAATTCCAAGTAATGGTTAGATTAACACCCAAGTAATAAGATGGACATTGCAGAGCACTTAGTGAACAAAGCAAAAACATAATGAAACATAATTAAAAAAATAATGAAATAACACACTTCCATTTATATGTATTCAAAAACATATGCACACCAAACAAAACATATTTTTGAAAATTGAACTATAAACAAAATAGAAGGGTTGTATTTGCTTGGAAGAAGTGGAAGAGGGATTCAGAGGTACAGAAAATGATAAGTAAAAAATAATAATAGACAGTAATAAGTAAATAGCAGACAATTAAATAATAAGTAAATAAGAAAGAAAAAAATATAAATAAAATAAAAAGAACCAACCATGATAAAGTGATGTAAAATGAAGAGGCTCAGCCCTCTGCACCTGAAGTCCAAAATTAAACATGTAACTGTAGAAGTAAGTAATTATAGGTATCTACAGTTACTGCAGTGGTCACCTTTGGGGTTCACCCATAGGTTCTCACTTCCCTCTAGCACTTAGGAGCCCAGCCTCCCAGTCCTAGTGCTCTGCTCTGCTCAGCCTCCAGGTCTGTTTGCCAAGGCAGCTGAACCTTTTCAGTTCTGTCTCTCTGCAGTTTGCACACGCATGCCCTGCTTCCCACATTGAAAGGTGTTTTTCTTTCCCTGGGTCTCATGGGGAAATATAATCAAATACAGGGTGGTCGGCCCATTGCTCAGCCCAGACCCACTCTCCTTGACTTGAGGATCTGAGCTACTCATATTCTGGGTCTTAATCAATGGATTTTGACCAAAGAAGCAAAGGGCCACTCTTTCTTCCCTGACATTTTTCTGTGACCTTGGATGGTCATTTTTATCTGAAAAAATTCCTTAGATGGCTCTTAGAAATTTCACAGGTTGAAAAATACTGCCGTTTAAAAAAAAATCCATAAGATAGCAGGATATAAAATTAGCATATAGAACTCAATAGACTTAAAATATATATAATATATAAATGTTACACATATGTACATACATCAGTTAAAGGATATTAAGGTAGAGAAAATCCTTTTTACAGTAACAAGAAGATAAAGTATAAACTTAAAAAGAAATATACAAAACCCTTATTAAACACCTTTGAAAGACACAGAAAAGAGATGAGAACAAATGGAAAGATATTCCTTGTTCTTAGATTGGATGACAACATGATAAATACGTCAATTTTTCTTAAATTAATTTATAAAGTTTAAACAATTCCAGTAAAAATAACAAGCTTCTTTGTGGAGTTAGATAATTGCTACTAAAAATCTTAATTGTAAAAATGCGAGAACAGCATTTACTGTCTGAGAAGCAAGAATGCCTTGCCAGACATTAAAGCATACCCTTTTAGACAGTGTGGTAACTTGCACATAAATAGACCAAAGGATTAGTGGAAAAGAACAGAAAGTCCAAAAATAGACCTGGGCACATGTAGAAATGTGTTAGTTGATAAAGTTGGCATCTCACATCACTGGGGCAAAGTTGAACTTTTTAACCAATAGCCCTGGACAATTGATTAGTTGTTTTAAAAGATAACGTTAGATCCTCACCTCCCATTTTACCCAAGAATAAATTCCAAATGGATCAGGGATCTGAATGTAAAAAGGAAACCATGAAACTACTAGAAAACCACTGCTATCAAGAACCAATCCTGCCCCTCCTACATTTCAGGTGCTAGGAATTAAACAACCTTCTAGCAAAGTAATTTAAGGCAAATTGTCCCCTTAAGAACAAATGCATTCCTTATGGTTTTTAAACCATCCTTAGCTCACCTACCTGTGCAGCATGGGATAAAACTGTGATGCGCATGATGGATTAAAGACATAGATTGTGGTAAGTGGTGATTGCCAGCACTCCTCCTCATGGGCATACTGCTAGACTACGTTTCCCAGACACCCTTGCAGCTCAGAGGGCTCCTTTAGCTGTTTTGGCCAATGGAATGTAGAAGGAAGCTATCTGTGCCTGGCCTTCCTCTCTGCTCTCGCTCTCTCTCTCTCTCTCTCTCCCCCCCCTCCTTTCTCCCTCCCTTCTTCCCCAACCCCCCGCCCCACCTCTCTCTTCTCTTCCTCTGTCTGCCAGCCAGATGAAGAGTGGAGGATTCCTAAAAAATGCTGTGGAGCCACACAATGGAAACAGAGAAATCCTACCAGCAACAACTTGAATTGGGCTGTGAAGAAAATGACAAACAACCTGTTATTTCATTAAGCCACTGAGATTTCAGTTTCATCTCTTACAGCATCTAGCACTACTTGCTCTGAACAATACAGTATTTGAACTGCTGCTATCCCAACAGGAAACTTTCAAAATCTTTTTGTTCTTTCTTACTTTATTTGAAGCTAAATAGATAGATGTGCACCAACCTACATCTAGGCTACTGTTTCTCTGCACTCAGGAGATATAAGATGAGAAGGAGGACCTGCGCATGTAACAAAGGAGAACAAAATGCTGGAAGAGACAAAACTTTTCAATTCTGGCACCTGAAGCAGATCATGAAGACCAAAATTCAAAAATGTTGGAAATAACCTCTTAAATTAAAACTCTCCTGCATTTATTTAGAAATTAGACCAGAATAGTAGGAGCATTGAGCATCAAAAACAGCACTGTAATGAAGTACCACAGGCACATCAGATCATGAAGAGGTGGTGGCCTTGGTAGGAAAGGAGCCACTATCAGGCAAAGCTATTACTGGGGGTAATAACATTTAGAATTTCTTTTGAGGATTAAAAGGAGTTGTTTTCATACAGCCAGCAGCTGTTGTAATCGGAATACTAGGTCCTTGCTAAGATAAGGGGAGCACATGACCCAGTAACATCTTAAACCCCCCAAATAAAATACATTTTAACCAATATTTATGAAGCTTCTATTATCTCCAAGCACTGTGCTAGGTACTCTCAAACATTTTCTCTTCCTTGAGAGTGATGAGCATGACTTGGCAGACAACCTGAGGACAGATCAGAACTTGCTCGGCAATAGCAGGTGGAGGCAGCGATGAACACTGACCTCCCACCTCAGAAAACCAGAGAGCAAGCTCAGGGCTTATGGATCTGACAGGGAAGGGCACTACAAGAGAAGGGGTTGGAAAAGAAGGAGAGGAAGAGAGAAGGGGTAACTAAAATGTATCTGTAACATGCTAGGGAGGTCTATAGAAAACAATGGAAGGAGTTTCTGCAGAAAGTTAGCCTCTTAGGAATGCATACTCCAGCTCACAAGTGCCCACTGCTGCTCACTCGTTGCACAGCCTTGGGGGCTGTCTCTATTGGTCCCTGTTCTTGTGAGTACTACAAATGCCAGGGAATGTTCAAAGACTGTGGGGACCTGAGTTAATAGGCAACATAAAAAAGAGCTGTTAAGAGAAAAGACAAAACTCTCCAACTGTTTGATCCTAGAGAAAAGCCGATAATGCATTTATAAACAATCTTGTTAGGTATGACTGTGATATGTGTAAAATAAAGATATTCAAATCAAAGGACTTGCTAGTGACTCATGACATCTTGCAGGGAAAAAAATGCCTTTAAGCGGGTGTGGGTTGGCATGTGATGTCCTCCAAAGCCCAGATACAGTGTCTGTGTCTCCAGAGCATGGAGGGCTCATGGCAGTTGCTGTAACATAGACATCATTAGGGATATTAAAAGTGAAGACATACTAACAACTACATTTAAAGTATTAAGATCCTAAGACAGCATCAGAGAAAGGCTTTCAGGACTTTTGCCCTTCAACGTGGAAGAAAATGTCTCTAGGAGACCTTAGCATGGATTCATCCTTCAAAGACAATGTATGGACACGGTAAGACAAACTACTTGCCTGGCCTGCAAGGTTCCATGGAATATGACACTAGCCCTGATGACTTTGAGCTCAGCTCTCGCATTCTCACCCTTGAAACACTATCTGGGTCCTGACTCAGGACCTTTGCTTTTGCTGGGATCTCCACCTAGACAGCTCCTTCTTTAACCTTAGCATAGCTCTTTTCCTCACTTCCTCCAGTCTCTGCTAAAGCATCAGCTCCAAGGAGGCCTGCTCTGAACACCCAAGCCAAATAGCTCCCTTATCCTCTATCGCTTGCCCTGTTTTAGTTTTCTTCATAATACCCTTACTATTTTAAGTACTTCATAATAGGTCACAATACTCAATACTAAAATTATATTATTTATAAATATCTTTATTATATATTATGTCTTTGCTTATTTGTTTATTGTCTATAATGCTGTCATCCAATATGATAGCCACTAGCCACTCATGGCTATTGAGCACTTAGAATATGGCTATTCCGAGTTGAGGTGTGCTGTGAGTGTAAAATATACACCAGATTTTGAATAATTAGCATAAAAATGTAAAGTATTCATTAATAATTTTTATATTGCTTACACATTGAGATAATAATGTTTTGGATTAACTTAATATATTAAATGTCACATGTGGCTTGCATTTGTGATTTTCATTCTGTTTTTATTGGGCAGTGGTGATCTATGATGGACATCTCACAAGAATAGGGACTTTGTCTTGTTCTGGCATCTAGAAGAGCACAGGCTTAGTACACGTTGGTTGAATGGGACTCTGTGTTTATTGAAAACTTAGCATTACATACAGCCTCTCCCTCTGCACTCAGTATCTCTCTCCCTCTCTCTCCCTCCCTCTCTGTTAATTCATTACATAAGAAATCAACAGCCCTCCTTGTCTGCTTACTAAGCCCCTGTCCTAATTTAGTCCCTTCTAAGTTAGATTTTAAAACACATTTTTAAACCACTATTTTCTAAGAATAACTTTAATTCTTTTCTAGAATAGTAATTGTACTTTCAATAACCCATTTTATGGACAAATTAGCTATCCTAATTAACCTGAGAGAACACCTGGAAGAATGCAAAAGAAAAACAAACAAACATGCATCATATATGAGAAACAGCATGCCCTAGCAGCTGAAAGACAGCAAAGGCCTGGGGTCAGGAGAATGCTACATGCCTGACAAGGAAAGTTTAAGGAGTGAAGATGGGGTTGGGGTGGGGGGATACTGAGAATAGGTCTCTGCTTCCTCAGTTATTCCAGGCATGCCTCACTCAAAGCAATTGCCATAAGCAGCAAATACATCTACAAAAGAAGAGACACAACCATTCACTCATTCCACAGATTTACTAGTCACCTCCTATGTGCCAGGTGCTGGAGATACAGAGAATGAAAGACAAGACGCCTCTCTTATTAGACCTTATGTTCTGTCTGGAGGATATAGAAAATGAGCAGATAAGCGCATTTTATATATTTTATTATTTTATGTATTTTATATATTTTATTATTGCATGCTTAGAGAAGGGACTCCATGCTCTCAATTAATTTTAAAATCCACAGCTTGGGGAATGAAGTTAGGCAGTGGGAAATTTTTAGGAGAATAATTTTAGGATTTTTACAAACTAAGGATATTTAGATAAATCTCTACAAAAATAACACCCAGGTTAAATATGAGAATCCAGAGGTCACCATCTAAAGGAATATTCAGAATAAATGTAAATTTCCATGAGACAGCTTCAAGACTTGTCACACCTATTGCATGTTGAAACCTAGACACACTAAAATTGTATTTCTAGAGAAAAAAACCCCAATTTTTAATACTAGTATTAGCATTAGCACAAAAGTAGTATAAAATGCACCTGCAGAATTACTAGAGTTGATATGGTATTGGCACAGGATGAAAGAAAAGCAAAACATGACACCCACTGAAACAGAACATGCCAGCCTGAAAGCCCTTGAACTCTACTGTTCCAATGGAGGACAACATCCCGGTTTCTTTGTTAGCTTCGAGCACGCCTGAGCATTTTCTGGAAACTGCTAGTACTGTAGCCCAGATCGCCTGCTCGGAGCTGAAAGGAGACAGAAACAAACCTAGCAAAGGCATTGATTTAGAATTCTGCACTCATTCAATCCCAGGGCAGGGATCCCATTTACAAGATTGTTTCGCTTAGGAGACTGACAAACCTATGATGCAAGTTTTAGGCCATGTATAATCAGTCTCCTAGTTTATAAATTCTATAATAGTAAATTGTTGATCATTGAATTTCTGTAGGAGGAATGGGTGTGCTATTCACAAGTGATGTCTTAGTAAAGAAGAAAACACTTTAAGAATGAGGATTTGTATAAGTACACATGTAATTATATCATCTGTGTTCATTCATCTCTTTGCCAGAGTTCTATTAATGACTTCTACAGATTCAGTATTGAGGATACAAAAATGAATAAAATGTGGTCCCTGACTTTAAGAAAACCACATCTAGTTCCAGAGATCAACATATGAGTAAATAATTATGGTACCTTGTGGTAAGTACTAATAGAGGTTTGGACACTTTATTATAGACTCAGTGAAGAGAAAATAATGATCTTGCCTGGGGAAAAAGGGGAGTCAAGGTACTGTAGGGAGTAAGCAAGAGAACTAAAATGTTAAATTAAGCTATATTCAGAGGCTGCAATATGCTGATCAACCCTGCAGCCAGACCAGGAGAACACCTGCAGAACAAAGGAAGAATTCTGCTGAGATTGCTAACAACTCATTTCTCACACCTGTGAAGGGAAAACAGGAGAAACAGAGTTTTTAAGTGGCGCTCTACACAAAATAAAATCATTCATTCCCTATGGCTACAATCATAGGGAACCTATGGATTAAAGGCCAGGAACCTAGGGATTAAAGGCTGGGAACTGCCAGCAGGCCTTTCACTCTACATATTCTTTCCTTTTCACACTACATACTCTTATCCTTCCTCACTGTATGTCCATATCAAAGGAAAATGGGTAAATAATGTCTTTAAACTATAACTCACAGGAACTAATGAACGATATATAAACTGAATTCCCCAAACACTAGGGGTCTCTCTCACTGTCTTTATTCTGTTCCTCTCAGTGTCTTTCTCTCCATCCTTCCCAGTGCCTTTACACTCGGTGCCTTTACTCTGTCTTTCTCACTGTCCTTGTCTCTATTATCTCTGTCCCTCTGAGTCTCTTTGAGGCCCTCTCACTCTCTGCCTCTGAGAGGAGACTACACTCTGTCTGTGGAGTGTTACCCTTCTCTAATAAACCTTCCTTTTGACCCTAACTTTGGCATGTGTTTGAATTTTTTCGACACTCTCTGCCAAGAACCCTCTTCTCTCTCGATGCAGAGCTAGGTCTCCCCTTACTCAGGGAATTTGCCTGTCTCGCATCAAAGGAAAGCTCTTGGAGGAGAGGAGATTTGAGTAGGGTGAGTTAGAGTTTACCAGGTAGGAGAGGGTATTCAGGCAGAAGAAGCAGCATATATAAAACATATAAGCAAAAACATGTGTATGTAAGTATGTGTCCTTAGAGAACTGCAGTGTGAAAGGAGGAAGGAAAGCAGGGGTAAGATAAAGTTAATTGTGGTCCTGGGCGTTTGGACATGGGTTTAGCTGTCCTAAAAAGAATGTCCCCAAATAAAAGTGGCTTTAAAAATAAAGGTGTTTATATTATGGACATAAGCAGTCCAGGGCTGGCAGGAAGTCTTCTCAGTGTCAGAGACCCTTCTATCTCAGTGCTCCACTATGCTGGGGGTTGGCTCTTGTCTATATGGTCCAACAAGTCTTACCCCTGCACATCTACATTCTACTCTTACCACCTCTGTATTCTGTCCTTGCCATGGCTGTAGCCACAAAGCACTCTCTCTTCACCCCTTCTACTTCCATGCACTCACAGTTTGTATTCTAGCTAGAACTAAACTAAACTAAACTAAACTAAACTAAACTAAACTAAACTAAACTAAACTAAACTAAACTAAACTAAACTAAACTAAACTAAACTGAACTAAAGTCGGAGTGTAGGACTAGCCTCTTCCCTCTAACGGTACAACTTGGAAATTGCACCAGTCACATGGTATACTAACTCAGGAGAACCTAGATGCAGGG
Source organism: Pteropus alecto (assembly GCF_000325575.1). Lineage (NCBI taxonomy): Eukaryota > Metazoa > Chordata > Mammalia > Chiroptera > Pteropodidae > Pteropus > Pteropus alecto. The sequence goes on from NW_006435779.1 coordinate 1,891,237, forward strand.
AAACCTGGAAAATGTAGTTCTTGTTCTGGGCAGCCATATGAGCTATCATCTTCCAAGTTAAAAGTGGGAGGACCTATTTCCATGACAAAGAAGGAGAGACTGAAGACTATAATTGCCTTTAGCAGCCTCAGCTTTTGCATGCTATACCAGAGATCTTTAGAATGCCTTGGAGAGAAACTGATGTAACAGCTTTTATTTTCTGCTTGATTTATTCTGACATGCTGGCTTTATAGTGATTTTTTGATTTCTCAAAACTAGAATTGTGAGGACGTGAGAGGTTACTTGATGCCAGCAAGCAATAAATGAGTGCTGACCCAATCACATGTGCTTTGTAAGCACAAATTCTGGCATTTTATTAAAAAACACTTTCTAAAATTTCTGGCCCGCTGAAGTTTCAAGGGCTCCACTGCATCCATTGCCTACCTTTATAAATGCAAGTCATGAGCACTGCCCCAGACTGAGACATTTCTTGGCTTCAACTACCTCATCTGTAAAGTGGGAATAATGATTATCTTTGTTGGCAGAGTTAAATGAGATACTACATGTGAGCCATAGAGGAAGTTCAACAAATATTTGCTTTCTTAATAATTCAAGACATAGACTGTCAGTTACAATGTGCACAGCACTTGGATCGAAACTACACCTCAAGAAATGATTTAAAAACCTAATTTTCTTGCAAAGAAAATTTTACAAGGAAAATGCTTTTTAAAAAAATCATTAATATTCTCAGAAAGATAAAAGAAGATATTGCAACCATGAAACAGACAGCATGTTATAAAAATTAACATTCAGAAAACAGAAAAGAATTCTTGGAAATGAAAATCATGGTAGCTGAAATAAGGTTTAGAATATAAAAGTCAGAACAAAAAGTAGACAAAAGACAGAGTTGAAAAATAAAGAAGAAAAGTTAAGAAAATAAAAGAACTGATTCGTGAGACAATATTTAAATAATAGGAGTTTGGAAAAAAGAGAACAGAGGAAAGAGAGGGTGGGTGGGGACAGATCGGGTAGAGGTCTAAGAAACTTTCCAGAAGATGAGTGTTCACACCGTAAGGATCCACCAAGTGCCCACTGAGGCATGCCATCCAGAAACCTCAGGATGTTGGAGACAGAAAAGATCCTATAAGCTTCTACTGACAGAGAAAGACCGAGGAGGTTAAGAATCAGACAGACAGCATGGCATTTATGTTAATTCCTCATCCCTGCTATAAAAATAGCCACAAATTTAATGACATTTGCATTAGTTTCCCATCACTTCTATAAAAAAATAACCACAAAAATAATGGCTTATAACAATATAAATTTAGTATCTTAGAGTTCTGGAGATCAGAAATCCCAAATGATTCTTACTAAACTAAAGTCAGAGTGTAGACTCAGCTACATTCCTTCTGAAGGCTCTAGGAGAGAATCCATTTCTTGGCCTTTTCCAGCTTCTAGAGGCAGCCTGCATTCCTTAGCTTTTGGCCCCGCCATCTTCGAAGCTAGCAGTGTAGCACTTTCAAGTCTCTCTCTCTCTTCTCTCTTTCTGTTCCCTCACCCCCATCCTCTGCTTCCATTCTCACATCTACTTCTCTGACTCTGATCCCCTCGCTTTCCTCTTATAAAGATCCTGTAATTATATTCGACCCACAAGGGTAATCTCCCTGTTTCAACATTCTTAATGCAATTAATGCCTGCAAAGTATCCTTCATCATGTAAAGTAGGTTCCAGGTTCCAGGGATTATGGCCTGCGTGTCTCTGGGGTGGGGGCATTATTCTGTGCACCACAACATTGGACTTCTAAAGAGCAACACTGGAACCTAGCCTGCAGTAGAGCAGCCCTCTCCATGCTGCATGGCTATCACCTCCTGCTTGGGATTTCTCTCCCCAGCCAAACTATCAATCAAGTGCAAGGGTAAAGTAAAGATATTTTCAGATGTAAGGTCTCAAAAAATTTACCTCCCACACATCCTTTCTCAAGAAGCTCCTGGAGTATGTTCTCAAGCAAAAAACTCAGCCAAGAAAGAAAAGGTACCACGGAAACAAGAAAAGCAGATTCGATATAGAGATGAACAAAAGGGTATCAACAAGATGACAGAGAGGAGACATTCTGGAAGATAGCTGTGTAGAGTCTGAATTGGAGCAGTTTAGAAGATTCCAGAAGAGACTTCCACAGGAAGATGAACTGAGTGTATATCTAATGCATGTACCTTATTATGAGGAAATATAGACAATGGGTAAGGAGCTTGGGACTGAGTTAACAATATGTTAATGTAAAACAAAGCACTTGAAAATAAAAGATGATTATTAACTCCAAGGAAAACAAAAGTGGTGCAGGAAAAGTTAATCACGGCTTACTATATTTGGGAGTTTCGTAGCTGCAAATATATTTCATTGCCATGATAATGTGAATACTAATCATCAATTTAACCGAAATCAAGCTAAAACAACTATGGGATGGTAAGGAATGGGGAAGAGGGGAAAACAGGGCCATCTTTGAGTTTCTGAGTGTGGATCAGTAGATAAGGAAAAAACTGAAAAAGCAAGAAAAAGTGATACAAGAATAGTTTTTAGGGACATGGAAGCACACACCAGAATAATCATCCCAAAGAGGTGAAGGTGATGGGAAATTTGGCTGGAGAAGAAGAAATGGGGCTGTTCAGTACAAAGTCAGCAAAACTTTCCTACAAAGAGCCAGATAGTAAATAACTACAATATAAAACAAATCTGGATTCATTTTCTAGGCTTCATAACAAATAATCACAAAGGTAGTTAACTTAAAACAACACCTATTTTTTATCTCTCAGCTCTGTAGGTCAAAAGTCTGATAGATTTTCTGCTTAGAGTCTCACACACCCAAAATCAAGGTGTTAGCTGGCCCCTCTGATATGCAATCTCTGGGGAAGAACCTGCTTCTAGCTCACCTGGCATGCTGGCAGAATCCAGCTACTCGTGGTTATAGGACCGAGGGCCCATTTTCTGCCACATGGCCCCTCTCTATTCAAGCCCTCTTATGCTTGGAATCTCTCTACTTTTCTCTTTTGCTTTTATTCTAATTTAGGTGTAATCGACATATAACATTATATAACTCTAACTGAGGTATAATTCACATATAACATATATGTTGTTTCATGTGTACAACATAATGATTCCTATCTGTATATATTGTGAAATGATCACCACGAAAAGCCTAGTTAATGTCCACCACCACACATAGTTATACAATTTTTTTTTCTTGTAAAGAGAGCTTTCTTTATTTTAAGGAAACATTCTTGTTTTAAGGTCAACTGGTTAAGTAACCTTAATTACATCTGCAAAGCCCCCTTTGCCGAGGAAAGTAACATATTCATGGGTGTAACACTAGGTGGTGAAGGTCAAGTCACTTGGCTTTGGGAGCTGTACCATCTCTGTCACACATACTCAATTCTGCCACTCTAGTGCAAAAGCAGCCATTAACAATATGTTAATGAATATATACATATATACGTAAATGCTTTGGGAAAGAACTGGAAGAACACATTCCAAATCCTTAACTATTATCACCTCTAGGGAAGAGAGTCAGCGCTGAGGCTAGGCACACCAGAGCTGTTCACATTTTATTCTGCATACTCACCTATCTTTTGATGATGTCACAATGTACTGATTAAATACAAAATTTTAAATTTTTTATGTGTATATTAATATACGAGTGTTTTTGTGATTATTATATCTGTGGAGAGAGAGTATAATGAACTTTCTCTTTCCAAATTACATATTCCTCTTGTCTTTGATTTTTGTTGTTGTTGTTACAATGCACTTGTATTGCTGTGGTAAACAGGAAAATATATATACTTTTAATTTTACTGATGTTTTTGAAAAGTTTAAATAAAGAACTAGATAGTAAATATCTACAATAATTACCCATAATAGACAAATGCTCATGTTATAACTTTAAGTTAAAAGTGCAAAATAAGAGTGTACCCAGAAAATGAATTCATCTATATAAATATTCATAGAAAATGACTGGGAGGAAATACACTATAATGTTAACAATGGGTGTTCTAGGCACTTAAATTGTGGATAATTATTTCTTCCTTTCTAGTTTTTACCACTTCCCAATTTTCTATTATAAGCACGTATCATTTTTATAATTGAAAAAATAAGCACTATTAAAATTAACTGTAACTGACAAGCATACTACAGTATTCATGTCAGTAGGTTGCCAAATTTTCTTCTCATCAGAGAAGACTACTTGGAAAATAGTAAAAATCAGAGGTGATCTTGGTGAATATAATTTCTAAAGAAAAGGACCCTGAGGACGCATGGGGAGAATATAGAGATCATATTCTTTTAAAGACACAGGTGGGACAACACCTGACAAGTGACCAGGGGTATTGAAAAGGCTATCCCTTCTCCTGGTCCATACTTGGCACATCCTAATGAACTGTTGTTTTCTATGCAGATCACATTTCTGATTCCCATATTCCTAGCAACACCTGCCCTTTCAACACCCTATGGTGTGATACTCTCAGTAGGTGGCTGAAATGGCTTCTTCTGCAGATTGATGATATGCTTTGTTTGTGGATATTTTTACAGATCGGGAGAACAAGCACACACCTGAAATGTAGCCCTCACCAGCTCTTCCTGAACAGGCCCTTCCCCAGACACATATTTGTGACACTTCACCCCTCTCTATACCTATACCTTGCCTGGACAACTTGGAGCTTCTGCTTCTTGCAATATGCTGTGAGAAATCCAAGGATATGATAGGTAGGGAGCCTATCTTCAGAGGGATTCATGGCCAATGAGACATAAAATGTGGCCACAAAGGAGACCACATTAGGGAGAATGATTAAGTGCCCTAAGAAAGATCTAGGTGAAGTGCCTTATGGGAGATGAAGAGATTAATTAGGTTTTAATAATCCTAGGGGTTGTCTTAATAGTTAGAATGAGAAGTTTTGGAGGTAGGAGAGGGGTGGATGAGGAGTAGAAATAGAGAACAGAGGGTGGATCATGATCTGATATTTTATGTCATGCTATGTTGTTTGAATTCTATTTTCAAATTATCAGACATCTCTAAGCCCTTATGAAAAGTTGTGTGCAAATTATTTTAACTTTCAAATATTTTACAAAATATTTTACAAATATTTTACAAAATATTTTACAAATATTTTACAAAATATTCAGCCTATTTTGAAATTTAGAAAACGATATGGGAGATCTTTTGAAAATCAAAAATTATTTTATATTGAAAGTCATTAATCTTTACTGTTTTCATTTCAAATTTGAAATTATAACCTATACTTTGCCTTCTTAAAGTGAAGCGTACTAACTACAAAACTAAGCCTGTTCACAGTTATCAACAGCTGAGCATTTTAGGTCGATAGCACAGGAGACAACTAGCGGGTAGCATTTGTACAGTTAGTGACTTTGAGACTCAAATCAAGACCCTTGCCCTCATATGGTCTTTATTTCATCAGTGAACAACTTGATTACACATATATATGGGGTCACATCTCTTGGTCGAATCAATTAGATCTCTAGGTATAATAGGTTTACGTAGAACAGCAACCTAAAATGGCTGGAAGAACTGTAGAAATCACCTGGTCCAATTCCCTCCTCACTTTATGGTGAAAGAAGATAAAACTAGGCAATATTGAAGTGACTTAAAGTTACACAGGTAGTAAAAGGCAAGATTGAGACTCAGATTCAAGTTTTCAATTGCAAGTTCAATGTTTACACCATTATAGTCAGCTATCAAAAAACCTTCACCGTTGTCTGTTTCATTTTGTTTTTCAATCCACAGTACTTTGCATTTCTTTTTTTATATTTTGCATTTCTTGAGAGAAAGCTATAAGTAAAAATTAATTTTATTTTTTAAACATTAGTATTATTTTAAGAGCTTTTGTGAGAAAAAATGAGGAAAAACTATTACTCAGAATGGTTAAAGCCTAAGGTCTATGGTATAATTCAGTCATACACATTTCATGTTATGTGGCTCTCTGTTCAGAGAGAACATCCCAGGAGTTTATGAATTTTGAAAATGTGAGCTATTTCACTAAAGAGTATCAAAATATCCTTTTCTAAAATCAATTTCCACCAAAAGAGAGTTTTTAAAATGGGATCACAATGCAACCAAAAAAACGAATGTTCCAGGCATTATTCTAAGGACCACAGATACATTAATTCTTCCTTACCATAACTCTATGAGGTATTTCTCTTATCACTACTCTTGTGGGGAAACTGAAGCACAGAGATCCTTGTGCTGCTAAGAGGCAGAGATTGAACCTGGCAATCTGGCTCCCGATGCTCAATATCTTATTATGATACATGCAATTTAGTTACTTCAAGGGAATTGATCATTTTTGGTCTTTCAACTTTACTCTTTCTTTTTCTTCCTTATACTGTAGTGGAGGGAAGCAAGAAACTCCATTGTCCAGATGTTCTTAACAGCAGGGTTCCAGAAGGATTTTTCCAGGAGGAGATGCTCATGTGACCCAGATGCCAAAGGCAGGTACCTGCCATTCGCAGCAGCAAAGGAAGCTTCAGCTCCTATAGAGACAACCAACAGGCACCCCCAGACTACACAGTGATCACATGGTGGACACTGACGGGGGTGCAGCATCTTCATTTATTCTCTGGTCTCTGGGCACTAGCAGCTACCCTTTTTATGCACCTCCAACCTTTCATTAGTTGAAAAGCAATTTCCTTTGTTCAGTCCCTCTTTGCCTATTTAGGTTATTTTTTTCTTGAATATTGACTGATTCTGACACGTTACTTAAATATATTACATTTTCCTGTCTTGTCAAATGCATATAATGAACACATATATACTTGACTTGACAAATGGAGGTAATCATGATGTCACAGTCAGGACCTATTTAAGGAGCACACATAACTGCCACCCCTGCTCCCTAATATCACTTTGTAATGATGGGAGAAAATTAGTTTTTAATTTATGAATTATAATGGCATTGTGAAACAACAAAGAGTGGCCCCTGCAGATAAGAAAAGTAGAATTCTAGGAAGAAAGAGCAGTTGGAGCCCTATGGATGGAGAAATCAGGGCAGAAGTTTAAAGGCATTCTTCCTAAGGGAGCCATGGAGAAACCCTTTGATGGGTATCAACAGGTACAGAGAGCAGGAGCGAGCCACTCTTGGGCATCTAAGCTGCATCCAGATCTGCTGAGAATATCAAAGTCCCTTGTTCTCACCTCTGTAAATACAGTCCCCAGCAGTGAAGGAGAGCCAAAGACAGGGAAGGGCCTCAGAAAAAGTCCTTGGGAATAAAAGCAGAGCAAAGCACAGACAGATACAGAGAAAGGAAGCAGGAGGAAAAGGGGGAGTCGGCTCAGAACACAGCCCTTCTTGCCGTGGTGCCCGTCCTGGTCTCCAGTCAGCCAGTCATCTCCTGGGTACCTCTGCCCTCCATGGGCACTCCCTCCCTGTTTATACAGAACTGCCATCAGAGGATCCAGCACTAGGGGACAGAGGCCAACAGCAGAGCCAGCAACACTGACCAGGATCATCCTTCCTTAACAAATAAATATGACAACTATTGGTCACCAGATATTTGAGGAAAACCACCACCAAGAAAGAGAAAGATGAAGAGAAATTTGAAACAGATAACTGATCCTGAAGGAATCAAAGATGACTCATGACACTAAAAAAAACCAAAATACAGATCTTAAATTTATTTTGATTTTTAAAAGTTAAAATTTATTTTAATTTTAAAAATTTGTACTAGCATGATTCAAGAAAGAAAGAAAGAAAGAAAGAGAGAGAGAGAGAGAGAGAGAAAGAAAGAAAGAAAGAAAGAAAGAAAGAAAGAAAGAAAGAAAGAAAGAAAGAAAGAAAGAAAGAAAGAAAGAAAGAAAGAAAGAGAAGTCTTGCTTCCACACTTGCTCCTCAACTTCATTCCTCTACACCACACAGGTAATCACTTTTATTAATTTGTGTGCAAATGCAAGCAAATATAAAAAAATGCATACTTATTTTCCTTCCTGGCTTACACAAAACATGACGTGCTAAATGTATGTGTTTGTTAGGGCTGCCATAACAAAGTACTATAAACTAGGTGGCATGAACAACAGATTTCTCTTGTCTCTTAGTTCTGGAGTTTATAAGTCTGAAATCAAGGTACTGGCAGGGTTGGTTTCTTCTAAGGGCTATGAGGAAAGGATATGTTCCAGCTCTCTCACTGTGGCTGTCTTCATGTTCACATGGTGTTCTACCTGTACGCAAGTCTGTCTCCAAATTTCTCCTTTTTGTAAGGACACTAGTTTTGTTGGATTAGGGCTCACCCTAATGACCTAATTTTCATTTGGTTTCTTCTTTAAAGATCTCATCTACAAATAAGGTCATGTTCTGAGGTCCTAGAGGTTAGGACTTGAACATGCAATTTTTGAGGGGACACAATTCAACCCATGAAATTATAATATCATTCTTCTTTTTTTTTCACTTAGTAATATGCTCCTGGAGGTATTCCCATATTAATACATAGAGCTCTTTTTCATTCCTTTTTATACTATGCACTACTTCATTTAGAGGATGTACAATGGTGCATTAGATCATTCCTCTATAAATGAACACCTGCGTTACTTTTACAATCTGTCGCTATTAGGTGTTTCAGGCATATTTGTATGATGTGGGATACATATGGGGTTACTGGGTCAAAGGGTAATGGCATCTGTAATTCTGATAGATATTGCCAGATCACCTTGGGGACCATTTTGCACTTCTTCCAGAATTGTATGAGAGGTCTTGTTTCCCACACAGATTTACTGACAGAGTATGCTGTTAATCTGAATTTTTAATTACCAATCTGCTAGGTGAAAAAAGCGTTCTTTTTGTAGTTTAATTCTTATTTCCCTTATGAGTGAGGCAAAGCCTATTTTATATATTTAAGGCCATTCATATCTCTTTTTCTGTGAATTGGCAAGTTTTTAATGCATTGCTACCTCTTTCCATTCTAGAATTCTAGACACTCCATGTTAACAAGATTAGCCCTTCATCTAGTATATGTGATGCTAGTATTTCCCCAAATTTGTCATTTGTCTTTTGATTTTGCCTTTTTAACTTTTCATTTTGGAGAATTTCAAACATTGAGATAAGTAGGGAGTATATAATGAACCCCATGCACCCATCACTGAACTTCAGTTAGTGACAACAGTTACTAACACATGACCAATCTTATTCCATTGATAATCCCACTTACTCCTACCCAAGATTATTTTAAGACACATCTCAGTCATCATAGCTATCTGTAACACATTCTGTTTGTATCTCTTTTTCATTTTATTTTTTAATTTTTGAAAAGATTTTTATTAAAATATAGCTAATATGCAATATTGTATTAGTTTCAGGGGTACACTGATTATTCGACATTTATATATCTAATGAAGTGATCACCATAGTAAGTCCAGCAAGCTCTGATACCATACAATGCTATCAAAATATTATTGACTATATTCTCTATGCTATAAACCAGATCCCCATGATTTATCTGGAAGTTGGAAGCTCTTATTTCCACATTTCCCCCTATTTTCTTTGATTTTTCAATTACAGTTGACATCCAATATTATTTTATATTAGTTTCAGGTATACAGCATAGTGGTTAGACATTTCTATAATTTCTGAACCGATACTCCTGAATAGTCTAGTACCGACCTGGCATTATACATAGTTGTTACCATATTATTGACTATATTCCCAATGCTTTACTTTACATTCCCACGACTATTTCATAACAATCAATTTGTACTTCTTAAGCCCTTCACATTTTCACCTTACCCTCATCCCTCTCCCATCTGGCAAACATCAGCTTGTTCCCTGCATCTATAAGTCTGTTTCTGTTTTATTTATTTGTTTATTTTGTTCTTTCGATTCCACATATAAGTGAGATCATATGGTATTTGTCTTTCTCTGTCTGACTTATTTCACTTATATAGCACCTCCAAGTCCCTCCATACCGTCGCAAATGGTAAGATTTCATTCTTTTTATAGCTGAGAAATATTCCATTGTATATATGTACCACAATTTCTTTATTCAATTTTCTATTGATGAGCACTTATGTTGCTTCCATTTCTTGGCTATTGTAAATAATGCTGCAATGAACATAGGGTCGCATATATCTTTTCGAATTAGTGTTTAGTTTCTTAGAATAAATACCCAGAAATAGAATTACCAGGTCATAGGTAATTCTATTTTTAATTTTTTGAGGAATATCCCTGTTATTTTCTATAATGGCTACACCTATTTGCAATCCCATCAATGGCGCACAAAAGTTCCCTTTTCTGCACATCCTCACCAACATTTTGTTTGTTGATTTATTGATGATGGCCATTATGACAGGTGTGAGGTGATATCTCATTGTGGTTTTGATTTGCATTTCTCTGATGACTAGTGATGTTGAGCATCTTTTCATATGTCGTTGGCCATCTGTAAGACTTTTGTAGAAAAAATGTCTATTCAAGTTCTTTGCCCATTTTTAAGTTGGATTGTTAGGTTTTTTTTGATGTTAAGTTGCATAAGATATTTATAAATTCTGGATATTAACCCCTTATCCGATAGATCATTGATGAATATCTTCTCCCATTCAGTAGGTTGTCTTTCCATTTAGTTGACGATTTCCTTTGTTGTGCAAAAACATTTATGTTTGATGTAGTTCCATTTGTTTACTTTTTCTTTTATTTCCTTTGCCCAAGGAGACATATGCAAAAAGGTATTACTAAAAGCAGTGTCAGAGAGTTTATCACCTATATTTCCTCTTCGAGTTTTCTAATTTCAGGTCTTATATTTAAGTCTTTAATCCATTTTGAGTTTATTTTTGTATATGGTATAAGAAGGTGGTCTAGTTTCATTTTTTTTGCATGTATCTGTCCAGTTTTCTTAATACTATTTATTAAATAAACTGTCTTTACCCCATTGTATATTCTTGCCTACTTTGTCATAGATTAATTGACCATATAGGCATGGGTTTATTTCTGAGCTCTCTATTCTGTTCCATTGGTCTTTGTGTCTGTTTTTATGCCAATGCCATGCTGTTTTGGTTACTATAGCCTTGGAGTATAGTCTGATATCAGGTAGCATGAAACCTCCAACTTTGTTCTCTTTCTCAAGATTGCTGCAGCTATTCAGGGTCTTTTGTGGCTCTATGTAAATTTTAGAATTGTTGTTTGAGTCTGTGAAAAATGTCATTGGTATTTTGATAGGAATTGCATTGAATCTATAGATTGCTTTGAGTATTATGGACATTTAAATGATGTTAATTCTTGCTATCCATGAGCATGGTACATGCTTTCATTTATTTGTATCTTCATCTTTTTCTTTCTTCAATGACTTATAATTTTCTAAGTACAAGACTTTACCTCTTTGGTTAAATTTATTCCTAGATATTTTATTATTTTGCACAATTGTGAATAGGAATGTTTTCTTAATTTCTCTTTTTGATAATTTCTTATTGGTGCAACTTATTTCTGAATGTTCCTGATCTTAAAGAAAATGCTTTTAGCTTTTCCCCATGGAATATATTAGTTGTGGTTTGTCATATATGGCCTTTATTATGTTGAAGTATGTTCCTTTTACTCTCACTTTGCTGAGTTTTTATCAAAAATGAATGCTGGATTTTGTCGAATGCTTTTTCTGCATTTATTGATGTGATCATATGATTTTCATCCTTCATTTTGTTTATGTGGTGTATCACGTTAATTTATTTGCAGAGGTTGAACCATCCCAGGAATAAATCAGACTTGATCATGGTGTATGTTTTTTTTAATGTATTGCTGAATTTGGTTTGCTAATATTTTGTTGAGGATTTTTTCAACTATGTTCATCAGAGATATTGGCTTATACTTTTTTTTATTATTATTTATAATGTCTTTGTCTGATTTGGGAATCACTGTAATGGTGTGTCATAAAATGAGCTTCGAAGCCTCTTTCCTCTTGAATTTTTTGGAATGCTCGAGAAGAATAGGTGTTAACGTTTCTTTGAAAGTTTAGTAACATTGACCTGTGAGCCATCTGGTCCAGGATTTTCGTTTGTAGGGAGGTTTTTACTGATTTTGATTTTGTTAGTAGTAATCGGTCTGTTCAGATTTTTTGTTTCTTCTTGATTCAGTCTTGGGGGAGTGTATGTTTCTAGGAATATATTTCTTTCTCCCAGGTTGTCCAAGTTTTTGACATACAATTGCTCATAGTATTTTCTTACAATTCTTTGTATTTCTGTGGTGTCAGTTATCACTTCTCTTTCATTGCTGATTTTATTTAATTGAATGCTTTCTTTTTTTCTTGATGATTTTGGTTAAAGGTTTGTCAATTTTGTTTATCTTTTCAAAGAACCAGCTCTTGGCTTAATTGATCTTTGGTATTATTTTTTTAGACTCTATTTTATTTCCACTCTGATCTTTATTATTTCCTTTCTTCTACTCACTTTGAGCTTTGTTTGCTTTTCTTTAACTAGTTACTTTAGGTGTAAGGTTACATTGTTTATTTGAGATTTTTCTTGTTTCTTCATGTAGGCTTGTTTTGCTATGATTATCCCTCTTAGGACTGCTTTTGCTATGTCCAATGGATTAGGAGTAAATGTATTTTTGTTTTCATTTGTCTCAAGGTATCTTTTGATTTCTTCCTTGATCATTATTAACCCATCCATTGTTTGATAGTATGTTATTTAGCCTCCATGTATTTGTGTATTTTTCATGTAATTTATTTCTAGTTTCACACTATTGTGATCAGAAAAGTTGGTATTACTTAAATCTTCTTAAATTTATTGAGACTTGCTTTGTAGATTAGCATGTGGTCTATCTTGGAAAACATTCCATGTGCACTTGAAAAGAACGTATATTTTGCCACTTTAGGGTGAAATGCTTAAAAATCTCAAATCCATCTAATCTAGTGTGTCATTTAAAGGCTGCTCTTTCCTTGCTGATTTTCTGTCTGGTAGATCTATCCTTTGATTCCAATGGGTGTTAAAGTTCCCTACTATAACTGTATTGCTGTCAATCTCTCCTTTATGTTGGTTAATATTTGCTAAATATATTTAGGTGCTCCTATGTTGGGTGCATAAATATTTATAAGGATTATATCCTCTTGTTGGATTGATCGCTTTATCATTCCTGTTTCTCTTTGTCTCTTATTATTACCTTTGTTTTAAAGTCTATTTTGTCTGATATAAGTATTGCTACCTAAGCTTTTTAAAATTTCCATTTGCATGAAATATATTTTTCCATCCATTTACTTCCAATCTAGGTGTGTCTTTCAATCTGAAGTGGGTCCCTTATAGTCTTCATATGTATGGGTCTTATTTTCTTATCCATTCAGCTACCTTAAGTCTTTTCATTGGAACATTTAATTCATTTACATTTAAAGTGATTATTCATAGGTTCGTAGTTATTGCCATTTTATTATTCATATTTATCTTCTCTCTCCCTTTCTTCTTCTTAAAAAGTCCCTTTAACATTTTTTTTTTTTTTTTTTTTTTTTTTTTTTTTGTTGGCTTGGTGGTGATTAATTCCTTTAGCTCTTTCTTCTCAGGGTAGCTCTTTACATCTCCTTCAATTTTAACTAATAGCCTTAGTGGGTAGAGTAGTCTTGCTTATAGGTCCCTGCTTTTCATCACTTTGGATATTTTGTGCCAATCCCTTCTGGCCTGCAAAGTTTCTGTTGAGAAATCGGTTGACAGGTTTATGGGAGCTCATTTTTAAGTAACTAATTGCCTTTCTCTTGTTGCTTTTAATATTCTCTCTTTGAGAGATTCCAGGTCAAGATGGCGGAATAGGTATATACTATGCTTGCCTCCTCTCATGACCTTTTGAAAATTACAACTGAACTACAGAACAACCATCACTGAAAAGTGCCTTAAGTCTAGGTGAATGGAAGTCCTACAACTGAGGACATACAGAAAAAAGCCACCTCAAGACCAGGGGAAGAGGTGGAGACTTGGAAAATGCTGGTCCCACATTACATGTGGCAGTTAAAAATTGGGAAGGATATCTTGGCTGTGGAGGTTCCCCTGGAGGAGCAAGGGTTCCCAGTCCCACACCAGCCTCCCCAGCCCAGCATCCCAATGCTGGGAAGAGATGTCCCCATAACTTCTGGCTGCAAAAACCAGCAGAGATTTTAGCTGAATGAGAAAGAGGGTGGCTGGAGACACAGGCGTCCCACTTAAAGAGCTTTGCTGATAGACTAACTCACTCTGAGCTCTAGCACTGGGGCAGAAGCTTGAAAAAACATTTGGGGAGGAACTGAATTATCTGGCTTCAGGGCAAGAGCTAGAGGGGCAGCTTTCTCCTAGACAGAAATTCTAGCAGAATACATTATTTCTTTGTTGACCCCTCTCCACTGCTGCTATGCAGGCAGCTGCCATATCTGAGTCTCTATCAACCAGGCTAACACTGATTGCCCTGTCTTGATTCCCTGAAACCTCGCCCAACCCAAATTATGGCCCACCCCTGCTGCTTCTACTGGCTTTTCCATACAAATATCCTGTTATGATTCATGCTGCAAACTTTCCTAAAATCTCTCAAAGGTTCACAAACCTCAAACAAGCAGCATTTGGCCTCGATGTGCCCCATACCTCCTGCTAAACAGCTCCAAGCTTGGCACTAGTGGAAGCCAGCCTCGGTTCACAGCTTAGCTTCTCCCAGGCACCTCCAAGCCCAGCACAAGTGACAACCACCTGCAGATTTGTTTGTAGTTCGTACCAAGTGGCCCTTGCCAGGACACAGGCAGCAGCTTACCTTAGGCTGCACCAGAGCTCCTCCCAAGAGACTCCAGAACCAACACATGAGGTGGTCAGCTTCAGACCACACCAGAGTACCATCCAATCGCCTCTACAAATCACATACCCAAAGTGCACCAGAGCCCTGCTAAAGCTCCTCCATTGTAGTTATGGCTAGTCCTTACAAGAAATCAGCCTCCCATTGACTAGCAAACAACAACCAAGACTCAACTACAACAGGAAGGCACACACAACCCATACAAGGGACATACCTGGGGCACCGAGCTGAGGTAACTGGGGAGACTGCACCACTGGGCCCCATAGTACAACTACCACACAAGGCCAGTATACTAAGACCAGGACAGGAGACATAGCTCAACCCTACCTAAGATATAGGAACAAATACAGGGAGGCAGCCAAAATAGGGAGACAAAGAAACATGTCTCAAATAAAATAACAGAACAAAGCTCCAGAAAAAGAAATAAACAAAATGGAGACAAGCAATCTACCAGGTGCAGAGTTCAAAACATTTGTTATAAATATGCTCAATGAATTTAGGAGAAATATAGATGAACTAAGTGAGAACTTACACAAAGAGACAGAAAATATAAAAAAGAACCTGTCAGAAATGAAGATTATAATAACTGACATGAAGAATACATTAAATGAAATCAACAGCAGATTAGATGAAGTGGAGAATCAAATGAGCATTTTGGAAGACAAGGTAACAGAAAACACCCAATCAGAGCAGCAAAAACTATCATCTAAAAAAATGAAGATAGTTTAAGGGCCCTCTGGGATATCATTAAGCATAACAACTTTTGCATTGCAGGGATAGCAGAGAAGAAGAGGGAGAGCAGGGATTGAAAACCTACTTGAAGAAATAATAACAGAAAACTTCCTTAACCTGGTGAAGGAAATAAACATATAAGCCCAGGAAGCACAGAGTCCCAAGAAAGAGGAATCCAAAGAGGCCCATACCAAGACACATCATAATTAAAATGCCAAGGATTAAAGACAAAGAGAGACTTTTAAAAGCAGCAAGAGAAAAACAGTTACCTACAAAGGAGCTTTGAGACTGTCAGCTGATTTCTCAACAGAAACTTTGCAGGTCAGAAGGAATTGGCATGAAATATTCAAAGTGATGCAAAGCCACGACCCTCAACCAATATTACACAGCAAAGCTATTGTTTAGAATGGAAGGAAAGATAAAGAGTTTCCCAAAGAAGAAAGAGTTGAAGGAGCTCATCACTACCAAACTAGTATTTCAAGAAATGTCAAAGTGAGTTCCCGAAAAAAAAAAAAAAGATAAAAAATATGAATAATAAAAAGGCAATAACTACATGTCTATTGACAAATACTTTAAATGTAAATATGGTATAAATGCTCCAATCAAAAGATGCAGGGTGGCTGAATGGATAAGAAAACAAGATCCTTACATATGCTGCTTACAAGAGACTCACTTCAGATCAAAAGACATACACAGACTGAAAGTAAAGGATGGAAAAAGATATTTCATGAGAATGAAAACAAACAAAAGAAATTGTGGTTGCAGTATACATATCAAACAAAGTAGACTTTAAAACAAAACCTATAACAAGAGACAAAGAAGGACTCAGTAATTTCACTTCTGGGTATTTATCCAAAGAAATCCAGAACACTAATTCAAAAAGATATATGCATCCATATGTTCACTGCAGCATTATTTACAATAACTAAGATGTGGAGGCAATGGATAAAGAAAAAATGTCACATATGTACAATGGAATAGTACTAAGCCATAAAAAAATCTAAAAGAATGAAATCTTGCTATCTGCAATAACATGGATAGACCTAGAGGGCATTATTATGCTGAGTAGAATAAGTCAAAGAAAGATAAATGCCTTATGATTTCACTTACATGTAGAATCTAAAGAACAAAATAAACAAATAAAGTAGAAACAATCTTATAGATACAGAGAACATTTTGACGTTGCCAAATGGGAGGGAGTTTTGAGGGTGGGAGGAAAAGTGGAAGAGATTAAGAAGTACACATTGGTAGTTACAAAATAATCATGGGGTTGTGAAATTTTTGAAATTTCCACAGTTTTGAAATTTCATTTATTTGTCTGCAGGCGAAATAAAGTATTTCTTCTCTTTTTATTTTTTTCGTTTCTTCTTTTTGTGACTGATCTGTTCATGTCATTCATTCATTTTCTTATTGAATAGTAGAAGTTTTTTCTATATTAAAGATATTAATTAGTTGCATATATGTGTAAAATTACAAGTTTTCCCCCAGTTTATACTAGATTTTAAAAATCTCAAGTAGTCAATCTTCTTACCATTTTTTTTTTAGTTTTCTTTAAGTATCATAATAAAGTTCTTCTTTACCCAGAAATTGCCTGTATTTTTTTATTTTTTTATGTTTTTTTCTTTTATTTTTTCCTTTTTCTCCTATTCTAAATGCCAACTTTATTTAGATGTATAAATATGGAGAGACTATGTGGATATGTTTTTTTTTTTTTTTTTTTTTTTTTTTTTGCTTTTCCCCTGAGCTTTATTGAAGTATAATAGACAATTAGTTGCTCATATTTACATTGTATAATTCAATGAGGTTTTTTTTTTTTTCAATTATAGTTGGCCTACAATAATATATTAGTTTCAGTTGTACAGCATAGTGACTAGAGATCTGTATAACTCATGAGGTGATCACCCCACTAAATCAGGTACCCCTTTTCTCCTAACACATTTTTTTACGACATTGTTGACTATTTTCCTTATGTTACAGTTATATCTCCATGACTTTTTTGTATCCATCCATTTGTACTTCTTAATTCAGCATCCTCTCAATCCCCCCTCCCATCTATTAGCCTTCAAAGTATTCTCTATATCTATTCTCTATATCTATTTGTTTCCATTTTTATTATTGTTATTTATTTTGTTCTTTAGAGTCCACATGTACATGAAATCATGTAGTATTTGTCTTTCTCTATCTGACTTACTTCATTCAGTGTAATACCCTCTAGGTCCATCACGGCAATATCTTCTCCATCCCCTTCCTTTTAGTCCGTGTGTGTCTTTTAATCTGAAGTGAGTCTCTCGTAGGCAGCATAGGTAGGGGTCTTGTTTTCTTATCCATTCAGCTTCTCTCTCTTTTGGTTGGAGCACTTAACTCTTTTCCATTTGAAGTACTTGTTGATAAATATGTAGTTATTATCATTTTTTATTCATGTTTTTGATACACATTTTTTCTTCTTAAAGAAGTCCCTTCAACAAGTCCTGTAATATTGACTTGGTGTTAATGAATTCCTTTAGTTTATTTTTTTCTGGATAGCTCTTTATCTATCCTTCAACTCTAAATGATAGCTTTGCTGGATAAAGTATTCTTGGTTGTGTATCCTGAGTTTCCAACACTTTGAATATTTTGTGCCAAGCCCTTTTGTCCCACAAAGTTTCTTTTGTGAAATCAGCTGCTAGTCTTATGGGAGCTCCCTTGTAGGTAACTAATTGCTTTTCTTTTGTTGCATTTAAGATTCTCTCTTTGCATTTAACCTTTAGCATTTTAATTATGATGTGTCTTTGAATTCATATTTTTGGAGACACTCTGAGCTTCCTGGGGGTAAATGTCTATTTCCTTCAACAAGTTAAGGAAATTTTCCACCATTATTTCTTCAAATATATATATTTTTGTTCTCTCTCTTCAGATACCCCTATGACACAGATGTTGTTACCCTTAATTTTGTCCCATAGGGTCCTTAAATTATATTTATATTCTTGATTACTTTTTTCTTTCTGTTCTTGTTGGGTGTCATTGGCTTCCTCACCCTCTGTATTGGTGTTTCAATCCTCTTCCTCCTCCATCCTGCTGATTCCCTCTAATATACTCTTCATCTCAGATAATATGTTCTTCATTTCTGACTGGTTCCTTTTAATAATTTCCATTTCCAGTTTTATGTTTTTTCTCTTTGTTAAAGTTCTCTCTAAATTTATCTACACTTCCTTTAATTTTATTGAGCATCTGTATAACCAGTATTTTGAACTCTGCATCTGTTAGATTGCTTGACTCCATTATTTCTGTATCTATGTTCTCTTCTTTCATATGGTTTCTCCTTCTTTGTCTTCCCATTTTGGCTGGCTTTCTGTGTCCATTTCTATGTACTAAGCAAAGTTCCTAAGTCTCCCAGTCTTATCAGTGTAGCTTTGTGTAGTAGGTGTCAAGCGACACAGCCCTGAGAGAGGATCAGCTGCAGGCCAAGTTTAGCCCCAGCCTGTGCCCCTCTGGGGCCACCTGTTAAGATTCAGCAAGCAAACTTAGATGCTGTGCTTATAGTTGCCTCAAGAAGCCACACCAGAAACTGAGATCAGCTGCCACCAGTGTGAGTCTTGGGGCTGCTCAGTAAGTGGCACAGGACTCGAGGAGGACACAATTGAATATGGCTTGGGTAGGGCGAGTTGGGGGAGGCAGAGTTTCAGGGAATCCTTTGGGTGGAGAGACCTCTGTTAGCCAGTTTGATGACTTCTCAGCTATGAAAGCACTGCATCGGCACCCTGAGGTAGGGGAGGGCTCAGCAGAGGAGCAATGGATAACATCAGTACTTTAGCCCGAGAGAAAGTGTCACCTCTGGCCTTCGTTCCAACAACTTAGTGTTCTTCTGTAAGTCCCTGGTGCCCCTTCTCCCACCCCCACCCCACAACCAACCTACCTGATCAGAGCAAGCAGGTCTGTCACCACAAAGGTCCGACTGCGAACACAGGCCCTTTGATAGGTGTCTGCGGCTGCTGGCTGCCTCAGCTTCTCAGCAGCTAGGGACCAGGAAGCCTTGCATCTTCACCCTCTCCTACCTCCAGCTGTTGCAGGGTGATTTCTTATTTCTCTCTCAAGTCATAGGGCTTCTGTTCATCTAGATTCCCAGGCAATTCTGCTTCCATCTCAACTTTCATGTGGTCGAATGAGGGGATGAGTGAAGTTTCTATCATCTATGCCATTTTGCCACTCTCTTATTTTTCCTTTTGTAAACTCTTAAAATTTTAAGCATTATGGACTTAATGTATCATATGTAATGAGATAGATAGTGTTTTAACTTCTTCAAATATCTAGCATTTTTTCTAACAGAATTTATTAAATAATCTCATTTATTTAATATGCTACATCTAAAGACACAAATTCCAATATAAACATGAGTTAGTTTATATGCTTCACTTTGTCCCAGTGAAATAGCTACCTATTCTTCCTTCAGTACCACATTGTTTTATTTTCTGTAGTTGCAGTCCAATGTTTCTTTATTTCATAGGGCTAGTCATTTCTCTTCACTGTTGTCTTTTCTAAATTGCATTGGCCTTTCCCATTGAAAAGCTATTTATATCTTGCAGGCCATAGAAAATATTTCAAAAAATTATTAAAGTTTTCATTAAAAGAAAAATAAAAATTCAACAATTTAATAAATATAAACAAAATCTTAAAAGAAAGAAAAAAACCCAAACAAAAAATTTCCCCAAATCCCACCAAGCAGGAAACTAAACAGTGTTAAATATGGGATGAATAGCATTCTAGACATCTGTCTAGATATATATACAAATTGAAAGATTTGTATTTACTATTTGACTTTACTAGGAGAATAAAAACTTGTGTGAAATTGAAGAAATTGCTGAACTTTAGGAAAATGTTTTTTTTAATAAGATGTCTCTAAAATTATTCTAAAAGATATCTCTAAAATTATTCCTAAAATTATTCTCAAATTATTCTAAAATTATTCTCTAAAATTATAAGGTTATAAAATTATTAGAAAATTGAATTTATTATATGTTTTTATCTACATGTCTCAATTTTGAATAAAACTATTGATTCCCTGGTATAAAATATGAGAATATTTGTATTCTTCTACTTTTTCTCCACTAACATTTTGTTAGCTATCTTTCATTTTTATTTTGTCAAGTGTTACAACATTTATATTTAGAAATGCTTACAATAAACATTTCTACAATCACTTAGTTTCAGTCTGTGTTTATATGAATGTAACACATAACACTGACCTTTTCCTTTTTTACTACATAAAATTAAAAATAATTTTTTAAAGTTTCACCATTGATTCTATGTATTAGCAAATCATTTTTTATAAGAAGTACAGTATGCAATATTTCTTGAATTCTTTCTCTTTTTTTTAGTCAAAATTCACTTTTTCATCTTTTCTTCATCAAGCTGTAACAAAATTGGCACATACAAAAAGGTACCGATATTGGGCCTAATTAAAGAAAATGCCTCCGGATAAGTGATAAGAAGATGAAAATAACAAAGACAAGCAAAGAAGTTGGAGTTTTTAGAAAATGAGTTCAAATGTTAGTTCTGCCACAATCTGTGACCAGAAGTGACTTGTTCTATCTAAGCCTTTTTCTCATCTGTCGTTGGATTTGAGATCACTTGTGTTACTGTTGTAACAGTCTGAACTTTTTGTCACTGATATGTCCCTTTTTGGCCATGTGAGACCACACTGGTCTAGGCTAAGGAAAGAAGACCACAGTGGTTAAGGTGTTTTGAGGATTTGGACTTGGCTCAACAATTTTCACTTGATTTGCTCAGATCGGGCGGCCTGGACCCAAAGCCCAGCTTGCAGGCTGGTGACACCACACCCAAACCTTAGGTAGCAGGGAACAGAGGGATAGAGAAGGATCAGCACCTATCCTGGAGTGAGGATGACAGTGAAAATAGAACTCTTCAATTCTGCTTCTAACTTTTCTACCTATGCTGTTTTAAATCAGGTTCTGCTCAAATGGAAAAAATCTGAACACTTCTGTAACCTGTTCTCCCCCATTTGTTTGTTTTTAAATCTTTCTGTCTTTGTTTTAACAAACCTCTAATAAATCAAGACAGGTAGTACTTGTAGTCCCATCCCAACATGCTTTATCTCCCTGATTGCCATTCTCTCCAAAAACTAAACACATATTCTCCCAGGGCTGTGCTTTGTCCTCCACCCACCACCACTTTCCCAAATGCTCACTATACTTACAGTAGATGCTGTTGAACAGGTGAATAATCCCCACATCTGGACTTAAAGGTCATGGTTTTGGGAAGGGAAGAGGGTATAAATGCTGATGACAAGCCCTGGAGTTTAGGTGAGAATCCTGGGGCATCTTCCTATGTTTGCTCTCTAAAATAGGTTAAACTGTTTTCAAAAACCAGGAGATTAAAAAATTGCATTTCAGTATTAGAGTGAAATTTTTAAGAGATTATCTTAAATACCTACCTGATCTCCAGCAGAGAAAGACACTTGAACAGAGTTGACAGAGTTAGATGCCTAATGACAACAAGATGATCACAGATGATCACAAACTTCTGTGTTTTTGTCTTCTTATTTCTGGTTTAGAGCTATGAAGTGATTACATTTAACTCACTGCTCCTGCTCAAAAGTAATGCTATAACACAATTTAGGTTATAGAAAATTTCTTACAGCCCTTATATTTTTTATGACTGAAACTCGTGTTTTCCTCATGACTGGTAATTCAGTATCTCCATCTTAGTCACTTGTGCTCACTGACTGCTATTGTCTTAAACTTGGAGAAACCACTAAGAGCCCCTCTTTGTTTCTAAGGAGAAGAAGATTAATTTGCCTTGTGTGCTCACTTACTTATGGAGCAAGAAGTGGACTTCCTGTCCTAGGAGTGTTTTGTTTCTTAGGTACTAGTTAGAAGAGGTGAATCAGAAACTGAAGGGATTTTTAATGGCCAGCAATTCTCTCTGCTAACCATTTTGGCAAGACCTAGGTCCTAATGCTCCCTTGTTACCCTGGATGGAAGATGAGACCAAAACCAATAGTGGCAGGATTCTTCAAGACCAGATGTCTCCAACACCACAGCCCTGGCCTTTGCCTTGCCTCTTCTAAAAGTGGAGAAATTGCTTCTCCTGGAGCCTGAGACAGACATAAGTCACACCTAGCCCTAGAATAAGCTGAGCTTCCAGGCTCTGCATTTTGCCAAGCCTCAGAATTCTACAACTTGCTCAAAAGATTCAGCTGCTCTATCCCCCTTGACCCTGTGAACTTCTAAGATTTGCAAGCAAGGATGAAGAAGGCATTGAGAAGTATACTGGTAAGATGAGCTCACCTTTTTCTGGAAGTTTTGTGCTAAGTCTCTTCCCTGATTTCTGGGCTTAGTAGGTCCTCCCTATTCTTCTAACACCCTCCTGACTTCCTCTTTGCTCACCAATCATCTGCATCTGACAAACTAGAAAAAAAAAAAAAAAGGAACAATAAAACTCACATCCCTACCCCAACAGCTTCATCCCTTTTTCCAGAGGCTTGCATGTTCTTTCACCCTTTTGGGGTTATAAATCTTCCTAGGAGATAAAGAAGGGTTTGAGCCAGAGCCTTTATTTCCTCAGATCCATTCCCTCTGAATGTTAGAATTGTAGTGGCATCGTCCCTCAAGCTCCCCTCTACTTTGGCTCCAGAGGCTCCTCTTCCAGTTGGGGAGGCCATTGTTATTGGTGAAGATAAGCCTCTAGCCAGAGTTTCCCAGACTCCTTCAGTGAGTGAACAATGTTGGCAAAGGCTGAGAGCAGGGGCTTGGACTGGTACTCTATGCTATGCTTGGCTCAGAGGGACTGCACCAGGGGAGCTACTGCATGATAATAGTGTTAAGACATCATAGAGGAAAGATGGTGCTCAATATGGAAGTTAACATGTCCACCGAACCAGCCATCGAAGGCAGACTTGTAGATGCTGCATGTTGCTTGAAGTAGAGTGGAGACAGTCCACATTCCAGTCTTGATTAGTGTGCATGGAGATATGTTTCATCTGTGTCACTCACACAAATCATTTGCTTCCCAGGAACCTGACCATGAAGAAAAGGCCCAGGAGGCCTTTCAATCCAAACAACGGCACATAAATGAGGAAGATGCAGACATAAAAGGTGATCACCCAGGCCAAGTCCACCCACTTCTTCTTCTGGATAACAAAATAGAAACTATACCACTGGAAATAGAGAGGCAGCAAGGCTGACTGTCCAGTCAAGAACTATTTGTGCTGGTGATTGTATGGCAAGTACCATTTTCTTTTGTTTCCCAAGCTCCACATTGAGGGTCTTACCCAAGGCAAAGAAGAAGGGTGCATATTGATGTCTGGATCTTTGTGGAAGAACTTGGGTTTGGCCTGGTGCTGGAAGTACATGTGGTTCCAATAGCTGGCAGGGGCCCCCTTCAGGTGATCAGTCAGGAAATGATGTAGTAGGTAGTTCCACTTAGAGGTGCTAAAGATAGACAGGTGCCCCAAGTCATCCTACAACCAGCCAGTCTGGAGCTGAACTGTGTTGAGCAGCACTACACAAAAAAGGAAGGGCATGAAGGACATCCCAAAGACTTAAAGAGTGAGCCAGGCCACAACGTCCAGCATCAAGATGTATAGCAGGTACAGGTGGAAGAAGACACAGCCTTCATATGCCCCATCCTTTTGACTGTATCCCGCAGCTCCTGGAACTCATCAGTTGGCACTTTATTCTCAGTGGGCTCAAAGCTGGGCTGCTCCAGAGACAGTTCTCCAGTTTAGAGGGAGTTCATGTACTTGCTCACACGGACCTTGTTGATGTGGATTGCAACAAAGGGATCCATGGCATCTTGCCCTGCTTAGTGGCTGATGACTTGTGAGCCCCTGGGGTGCTGGCAGGTGAACTCGCTGATGTTGTACACCTTCCACTCTATCACCAGCCACCGCTGCACTGCTTCTTCCCAAGTAAGTAGAGCGAGATCAGCCCGTGGGCCAGAGTCTTGGGAGCCATTTGGGCCTGGCACCACCTCACACTGGCTAGGCAAAGGCAGTCAGGTAAGTGCTCCGGGAGTGGGTCTGCTGGCATACACCTGGAGCCCACAGCCTCTGCGTCGGGTTTTCAGCACCTGTGGCCCGGACCCTTTTGTTTCCTCCAGACTGAGTGATTTGACTGTTATCGCCATGTAAACTTTATGCATTTTTGTTGTTATCTCATAGCTTCATGTCATTTCTTTTCATCTTACACATACTTATGATGGTACCCAACTGCCCAGATCTTCTGTTTACTCTGCTGTCTTGTGGATAAGTTCTCTTTAATATTTATTCCATCTTATATGACAGTCATTTGCCTTCTCCTCTGAGCCACAATCTGTAGCCTGAGAGTTGCTTTATATTAATTTTTGTTTGACTGGAGGACATGTGGGATGGGGGTGGGGGACAATGCTGAGCCAACTGGAATTGTTGACTCTCTTACCTGAACACTGCTCTTTCTTCTGAGCACTCATTTAGTGTCTTATATTGGGGACTAACACCCTCACAGAGATGTATCTCATTCTGATGGGCTTTGAGTCATTTTCTCAACACAGCAAAGGATCCTAAAAATGGCAAAGGAGCCTAGAAAATGGCCCCTTCTGGCCTTTTATATAATCAGGTGGTAATATGTAAGATATTCCACTCCCAACAGTTTTTCTTCTCTATCCCCTGAGACTTCACGGCCATTCATTTTTCCCCAAACTGGAGGACATTTGTGAGAATTTTCTGTATTTCCTGGTTTCAAAGTAGGTGAAAGGGAAGATACTTATTAGTTTAAAATCTGTCTCAGGGAGCTCAGTAAAATACCTTAGTGGACCATCTGACATGTCAAAAGTTAGATCTCAGAGGCTAGCCTACATTGGTGAGGAGAGAAACTACAAGATAAGAAA
>NW_006435779.1:1916600-1919805 GCF_000325575.1 Pteropus alecto
AGCTAAGGGGGATGAGAAAATATTAATAGCAGGAAGGAGACAGCCCAGCTAAATGGCCAGATACTGGATATGAAATGTAAAAAAATGACCAACGGAAGATCCACCGAAGCATATTTCTCATTTGATGTGTTACATTGTAATATCAAATTACTCCACGAATGTGAAACTTCAGTCAAATAAGCTCTACACACAACCTTGAGTTAGTGGTACTTGGAAGAGTGAAAATATGTTGCCGGTTTTATGGGTGTTGTCCCAAGAAAAAGAAGCCATATGCAAAGAGCAAAGGAAGCAAAATCCAAAAGATGGATCACAAAATCAGTGGAGGCGGTGACTTAAAGTCAAGAGTGATCAGGATAATTATAATTACTTCCTTCTATTAAACCCTGGAAATACTGACCGGGGGAAACAGATTTTTAAATTTTCTTACCAGCCAACAGGAGGATAGAATAACATCCAGAGTACTGACGTATAGTAACAAATGTTAAATAAAAGTTACTAATTTTCCTTAAAACAGCTTTGGTCATATCCATGTTCTATTAGTTTTGATATATGGAATTATAGCTATTAGTGCTTCCTACATGATTAACATGGGATCTCCATCAGAAGACATCTAAAAACCTAATGTGTAAATATCAGATAAAATGATTATTCTTTGAAATTTTTGCATTTTTATGCAAAAGTTTACATACAAGAGGTAAAATTTACATACAATAAAATGCACAGATCTTAGTGTGCAATTTAGTACATTTTGAAAAGTATCTATGCCCATATAACCAACACTCAGTCAAGATAGAGAACATCTTTATCACCCCAGAAAATTCTCCTGTACCCACTTCTAGACAACTCTCCTCACTCCAAGCAACAGGTGCTCTGATTTTAGTAACTGTTGGTTATTTTGCCTGTTCTAGAACTTCATATAAATGGAATCATACAGTGTGTACTCTTTTGTATCTAACTTCTTTTGCTCATCATGATATTTTTGAGATTCCTTCATGCTGTTGTACATATCAGTAGTTTGTTCCTTTGTGTAGGAATGTTGCAAATTGTTTTATTCTCCTGTTAATAGACATTTGTGTTGTTTCTAGGTTGTTGGTTTTCTTTTGTTTTGTTTTGTTTTGTTTATTACTATTTTTTTCTGTGTGTCTTCTTGTGAACATATATTTTTGTATAACTTGGGTAAAACCTAGAAGTGAACTTCTGGGCAAATGTATACTTAACTTTATAGGAAAATACCCAGTTTTCCAAATTAGTCGTAGCATTTTATACTCCTACGAGTAATATGTCAGAGTTCTAATTATTCCACATCCTTGTCAACATTTGACACTGTCAGTCTTTTTAATATTAGTCATCCTGTTGGGCATATAATGGGCCCTAGTTTTTGTTTCAAATTATATTTCTCTGGTGACTAAGATGTGAACATCTCTTTATGTGCTTATTTACTCTTTGTATTTCTTCTTCATGAAGTGTCTGTTTAAGTCTTTCGTCTATTTTTAAAAATTGGGTTTCAGTACCTCTTGCTGAAAAATCAATTGACTATGTGTGAGTCTGTTTCTGGACTCTGTTCTATTCCAATGATCCATTTTTTCCATTCTTACGCCAGTACCATGCAGTCTCTTGACTATCTTTAGAGTAAGTCCTGAAATGAGACTGCTTGAGTCCTTCAGCTTTGCTGCTTTTTTTCAATATTGTTTCAGCTACTCTATGTTTTTGCATTTGATGTAAGTTGTAGAATTCACTCAACAGTGTTTGCCAAGAGTCTGCTGGGCTTTTTAAATTTGAATCAGATTAAACCTATAGATGAGTTTAAGGAGATTTTACATTTTAATTAAATCGAATCTTCCCATTTATAAGCACGGTATATTTCTCCACTTATTTAGATATTTAATTTATCCTCAACAATGTTTCATATGCAAATATTTTTATATACATATAAAATGTGAATGATTTATATGTAAAGTCAACAAAACTATGATTATGTGATTTAAAAAAAATTCTGGGGAGGAAAAAAAAATGGCGTAGATGAGAGAGGTTCTGTTCATCTCTCTGGCAACCAAATCAAAGTTGTGATGGAAACAAGGAGCAAACAGCAAGGAACAATCTAGATGAACAAGCCATACAACTAGGGAGAAATCCAAGAAAGCACCCTGCAATGGCAGAAGATAGGACGGGATGAGCATGTGGGGCTACCCAGTCTCGAGAGGCTGAATGAGACAGAGGCTGCAGCAGCAGCGATGGCAGATGCCTCTTAAAGGGGCTGCGTCCACAAGCAGATTTTCTCAGTGATGAACATGCTCTCTCTGAGCACCAGTGCCGATTCGGCTGTGCTCAGGGGGCACCAGGGACTTACAGGGAGACGTTGTCTGAGTGAGGGCCCAGGTGAGACCCCCCTCTGTATAGAAGTGCTGGCAGTAACCATTGTTCCCGGTTGAACCCTCCTCCTTCTCAGTGTGCAAACACAGTGCTGCCATACCCGTGACATCATCAAACTGGATAACAGAGGTCACTCTGCCCAGTGGATTCCCTGAAACCCCACCTACCCCAACTCGTGGCCCCACCTAAGCCACATCCAGGTGTGCCCTTGAAAAGTCAGGTGCTCCTTGCTGAGCAGTGCCTGGGCTCACACTGGAGACGCCTGGCCTCGGTTTCTGGTGTGGCTTCTTGAGGCAACTATAAGCACAACATCTGTGGATTGCTTGCTGAATCTTACCAGGTGGTCCCAGAGGCGTGGGATAAATTTGGCCTGCAGCTGAACCCCTCTTAGGACTGTGCCGCTGGACACCTACTTCACAAATCCACACTAATAAGACTGGGAGACTTAAGAGCTTTGCTTAGTAAAAAGAAACAGACATGGAAAGGCAGCCAAAATGAGAAGACAAAGAAGTAGAAACTATGAGAGAACAGAACAGAGATCCAGAAATAATGGAGTTAAGTAATCTAACAGATGCAGAGTTCAAAACACTGGTTATAAAGATGCTCAATAAACTTTTGGGAAGCATAGATAAATTCAGTGCGAATTTCAACAAAGAGATAAAAAAACATAAAAATGGAAATGGAAATTATAAAAGGGGACCAGTTAGAAATGAAGAACACATTATCTGAGATGAACAGTATATTAGAGGGAATTAACAGGGTGGATGAAGAAAAGGATCGAACCACCAATATAGAGGATGAGGAAGCCAAGGACACCCAATCAGAACGACATGAA
>NW_006435779.1:1919929-1929650 GCF_000325575.1 Pteropus alecto
AGTCCTAAGAAAGAGAAACCCAAAGAGACCCACACCAAGACACATCATAATTAACATGCCAAAGGTTAAATACAAAGAGAGAATCTTAAAAGCAGCAAGAGAAAAGCAGTTAGTTCCCTATGAGGGAGCACCCATAAGACTGGCAGCTGATTTCTCAAAAGAAACTACGCAGGACAGAAGGGCTTGGCAAAAAATATTCAACATGATGAAAACCGAGGATCTACAACCAAGAATACTTTATCCAGCAAAGCAATCATTTAGAGTCGAAGGACAGATAACGAGCTTCCCAGACAAATATAAGCTAAAGGAATTTATCACCGCCAAGCCAATATTACAGGAAATGTTGGTGGGACTTTTTTTAGAAGAACAAATGTGTGTCAAAAACAAGAATAAAGAATGGTAACAACTACATTTCTATCAATAAGTACTTCAAATGGAAAAGAATTAAGTGCTCCAACTAAAAGATAGTGTGAATGAAAGGATAAGAAAACAAGACCCCTATATGCTGCTTATAAGACACTCACTTCAGATTAAAAGACACACAGACTAAAAGGAAGGAGATGGAAAAAGATTTTGCTTTAATGGACCTAGAAGTTATTTGAGTCAGACAGAGAAAGATAAACACTATTTATATGTGAAATCTAAGAAATAAAAAGAACAAACTAATCAAAAAACAGACTCACAAATATAGTGGACAATTGGTGATAGACAGAGGGGAGAGGGTTTTGGGGGCTAGGAGAAAGGGGTGAAGGGTTAAAGAAGTACAAATTAGTAGCAGTGATGGTCACGGGGATGGGGGCATAGGGAATGCAGTTAGCATTAATATGTTGGCTAGGTGAAGGGCCAGGGGAGGGAGGGAGCAATTGGGGGGATCATTATATGAACTATATATATGTCAAAC
The DNA here is from genome assembly GCF_000325575.1 of Pteropus alecto. Classification (NCBI taxonomy): domain Eukaryota; kingdom Metazoa; phylum Chordata; class Mammalia; order Chiroptera; family Pteropodidae; genus Pteropus; species Pteropus alecto. The sequence goes on from NW_006435779.1 coordinate 1,920,831, forward strand.
CAATGTACTGTATAGTTGAAACTAATTAAAATAAATAAATTTTTTAAAAATTCTGGAATTTTAATGAACTGATAAAAAACCTAGCAAAGATGGAGGAAAGCACTCAGTAAACACTATATTGATAAAGGCTATTAGATGCTTAGAATCTTTAAGTACTATAATAATAATTATTTCATTTTTAAGCACAGTAACAACTCAGTGAAAAAAATTATATTGAAAACAAGACTTTAGTCTGATGTAGTCTTTTCTAAAACATCCTATGCAACTTTGCATCCCATTACTTGTTCCAATGCTTGTTATCTGTAATAGTCAGAGGTCACTCCTCTTTGTTCATCAAGGCTGTCCCCTCGCTTCCAATTGACCACCAACGCCTGGAATCAGGCACTGCTTGCTTCTATTCTGGTCCATTGAAATAATGTCCTAACTGATCTCTGTGTCTCCAGTTTTTCAACTGTCAATTCACCCCCCTGTGCTGGACTTCAAAGGTACCTTTTAAAATATACACCTACAAATCTAATATATGTTTGTTATTTCTGTTAAACAAAATGGTTCAGATACATTAGTTATTTCTCTAATAAGGCATGGCAATTATATTTTCCATGTATTCATAGCCATTCTGTTAAATAAGAAATTAATTTCTTAGTAAATTTTAAAAGGATGCTTCGAATAATTTTGTTAAGTCAAAATATCTGTCATCACTGAGATTTCTTATTTAGTTATAAAATTATTAAACTGAAAATATGAATTTAAAATGCTGCATTAAAACAGGATACACCTTCTGCCTCTGTGAAGAGCATTAACTTATCACCAAACCAAACCACTAGACTGCACCCTTTGCAGATGAACTAACAGAAAATGAGTTTCTTTGATTAACGATTCGAGTTGAATCTTCCTGACTTTGACATAAATCATGATTTAAAATGTGATTAGCACTGACTCAATGTAAATAAAACCCATGCTACCTGGAAGCCATGTATTCAAAGATGGATAGTTTGCCATCATGTAAATGACAGTAAGAGAAGATCTTGGTGTAATTTTCAAAATATAAATAAGCAAAAAGATATATATATTCAATGGAATTATAGCTTTGTGCCTCAAAGTGTTGTATCTGCTTTGTTTTCATTATTGTTGATTCTATATTCCATTCCACAAACCTGACATAATTATGTCAAGAAAAAACACAAAACGAAAAGATGTGGTATACCACTGCATTTCTGCTTGCCAAATTGGAAGAGAAGAGTTATGACACTTTGCTCCACTGCTGCATTCCAGTAGAGTTGTAATTGAAAAAAAAATCCATCATGCTTTGCATAACAATTTTTCTTTGCCATTTTCTCCCAACTCATCATAACATAATTTTGTTCCATTTTTCTAGCCAGGGTCTTGTATTTTCCTTCATATAGGACCACAGCTGCATAACTCAACCTTGATGCCTCCTTAGAATGATGAAATGTGTTTGCTTTTTGTTTCAGTCTTGGCAACTCCAATTTTCAAAGTCCTGCTTGACAGATTTTCTTGCTGCCAAAAAAAAAAAAAATGCATTCAGCCCTGAAACTTTCATAGGGTTGTGCAAAGGAGCTTCCAGGGTACTTAGTACTTGTCTATACTGTAATTTATCCTTGAGCCAAGCTGTTTTGGAAATGTGTTGAGAAGACTAATGTTGCTCTCATTCTTTTTATAGCTTCATAATTGCTAAAGGAGAATTGTCTTTGTGTCCAACCCATCTGAACATTTTTATCCTTCTTTCTATTTATGTCTACTCATATATACTTGCATCAACGTTTTCTGAGAGTTGGGGACATCAGGCCAAAATCTAGTCAATAAAAATCTTAGGCTTCATGGCAAAAATTCTAAGATCTGAAATGAATGATAATAATAGCAAACAGTTTTTGAGCATTATTCTGTGATAGACACTGTTTTAAATGCTTTTGGTGAGATAGCTAATTTATTCCTCACAAAAGTTGTGAGGTAGGTGCTATCATCATCATCATTTTTCGGAGGAGGAAAAGGAGGCTGAAATAAGCTTGAGAGCCCACAGCAAATGTTGTTAAGCCAGAGTTAAATTCAGGCAGTCAAAGCTCAACTCACATCGCCTTGCTTTTCTACTACCCACTATGGTCATCATCAGCTCCCAAATACTCAGGAGGCCCAGATTTGCCCCTCACGTATATGTGACCTCTGAAAAACTGGAACTCAGAGAAACAGAGAATACGGGTTAGAGGATGGGGGAAATGAGATATTGGTCAAGGGTACAAACCTCCAGCAATAAGATTAGCAAGTTCTGGGGATCTAATGTACAGCATGGTGACTGCAGTTAACAATACTGTATTATATACTTCAATTGTTGTTAAGAGAGTAGATCTTAGATGTTCTCACCACAAAAAAGAAATGGAAATATGTGATGGGATAGAAGTGTTAGCTAACCACTATGGTGGTAATCACTTGCAATGTATAAATGTATTAAATCAGCATGTTGTACACTTTGAACTTACACAAAGTTTTATGTCAATTGTATCTGAATAAGGCTGGGAAAAAATTACTTTACAACCTACTTTACCTTTTTATGAGGCAAAATAAGCTTTTAAAAAGTTAGCATATGTAAAAGTTTTCAATATTTAATAAAAAGTATAATATTGAAAAACAATGAACTATAAGTATCTTGGGGGCTGGAGTGTGGTAGCAGCATAATATAAAAGAGAAACATCACACCCAATAGGAAGGTTGTTATCAAAAAAATAGAAAATAAGTGTTGGAGAGGATATGGAACTATTGGAACCCTTGTGCATTACTAGTAGTAATGGAAAATGGTACAGCTACTATGGAAAACAGTTTGGCAGTTCCTCCAAAAATTAAACATATGACCCAGCAATTCTACTTGTGGGTATACACTCAAAGAGTGGAAATCAGGTATTCAAACAGATAACTTGTACACCAATGTTCATAGCAGCATTATCTATGGTAGTCAATATGTTTGTATCCACCCCAGCCTTAAAATGGAATGAAATTCTGACACATGCTACATCATGGATGAACCTTGAAAACATACTAAGTGAAATAAGCCAGAGGCAAAGGGACAAATATTGTATGGTTCTACTTATATAGGATGCCAAGAACAAGTTAATAGAAACAGAAAGTAGGATGGTGGCTACTAGTAGGATGGTGAGTTAGAGTTTAATGGGGATGGAGTTTCAATTTGGGGAGATGAAAAAGTTCTGGAGTTGGATGGTGGTGAGGGTTGCACAACATTGTCAGTGTACTTAAGCCACTGAACTGTATACTTTAAAATGATTAAAAGACTAAATGCTACATTATATATATTTTACCACAAAAAAAAGAGAAAGAGAGACAAATATACCTCCTTACCCTACAAGAAGATGAACAGTACAGAGGACAGAACAAGAGCTACTTGGCCCAGTTCTAGAACCAGAGATCTTGGTCTCATTGATTAAAGAATTCCTTCATTGATAATGATAAAATAATAATAATAACAACTAGAACAAATAGAATTCAATAAGCGCTTACTAAATGTCACTTACTGTTCCAAATACCCTTAGTCATACATTTAGTCACAACAGCAACATTATGAAGGTTTAGTATTATTTTTCGTTTCTCTCTCTCGCTTTCTCTCTCTCTCTCTCTCTGCAACAGAGAGGTTAAAGGTTAAGTAAATTGCCTTGCCTAATGTCACAGAGCTGGTTAAGTGATAGGTAACTTAGCACCCAGGCAACTGTGTCCTAACCGAGTAGGATCCGCTGTAGCTCAAAGCCTCCCATGAACAGAGGGACAGAAGGGACTGCCCCAACAGGAAACAGTGCTGTTGTCCCACATGTGTCCCATATAAGCAGGATACTGATGACTTGAATATTGGCTCCTGGAAGGCAAGAACCACACCTCTGTGTCCTCAGTGACCAGCACAATCACACTTAATATAATGATTACATGAAATAACGATTGGATTTAATTAAATATAATTTCTAAAACCTCCTCAAGATTTGATCTTTAAATTTTTTTGTTATAATTCACAAAATAGACAGATTGACTGTTTACCAAGTGGATTGAAATAGCATTCTAGGTTCTCTCCATAGACATCTCGATTCTACTAGAATCCCTCAGTCGGCCGTGTGCTCAGTCCACACCCTCCCTCATCCCCGCCTTGCAGCGCCTGATCTTCGGAAGTCTCTCCTCCAGATTCAGCCTGGGTACCACAGGAGAGGCTGACCCCAGGAGTGACATCAGCTGATCCTGTTCCCTTTGCCTGACACAATAAGTACATGGCATTTCCTGGCCACAGCATGGGTCAGGAAGGGTCATGTGACTGGTCAGTCCCCTCCTCTTCTACCCTCTCCTTGTTGAGATACAGCGAACTGTTTCTTTTCCCCTGGCTATGACAGAACCAGACCCATAGACATAGGGGAGGTTTGTTGTGGACCCATATGGGAAAGATATTCCAAAAGAGACATTCTTCTTCTTTTCAAACCAATTCTCAGCTTTTTAAATCAGGAATTTTCAAGGAAGGTGCCCTCAAACTTATGCTTCTCCTGCCTTCTTGCCTTTTTTCTTACCATCTATTTGGTGTGACCCTTTTCCTCCTGGAGTCCATTGAACTACTTTTCTTCTTCTTCTCAAGTAAAGAGTCATTTCCACAAATATTTTGTAATTGGGCACTTATAATCCCAAAATGGACAGCTAGGGAAAAACTGCAAAGAAAAGATGCTCGAATTATACATGCTTTGTTTCCCAAGCAATTAGAACTAGATTAATTCATTGGATTGTGTGAGCCTCAGGCTTTAAATTCTGGATTATAAATAAACCAATCTACTTTGTGGTGAGAGTCAAGAAGTCTTGATGGAAAAACATTTAGTTTAGGATAAAAAATTAGGGTAAAAATTAAACCCAAGAGGAGCCAAAGGATTGAGGTATTCTGACATTGTCCTTTTTTCTTACCAGGATACCATTGACAATCCTTGCAAAAGAAAGCTATTGAGTCCGTTTCCTGACAGGAGGGCACCTAGACTATTAGGAACTGCGTGTTTAAGTAAAATAACTAAACACTAACACAACTGTCAGTTTATGACACATTTATTATGATTTTTTTTTTATTATTCACTCACCCTCTAGTCCATACCGAAATAACTTACCTCTTCTAAAAGATAGATGTCTTTATGAAGATATGGGCTTCTTCATGGTATCTTTGAGCTGGAATCATAGGGTCCAGCAACCCCTTCGTTTTGTATCTGAGAGACCAAGGTACAGAATGGCTGCCCAGTTTATAAGCAAACCCAAGAAGAGAAGCTGTTAGCTCCCAGTGCATGAATGCCCACTGGCTCATGTTGTCTAACTTAACGCTGTTATCTCAGACATTCTCTCCTTGTATCTTTATGTTGCAGAGTCCACTGTTACGGAGCTACATGGGTTGAATACTTCCCAGGTACAAAATAAGAAAGCAAGTAAGTGAATACAAGCACAGCACAAGTGTACTCATATAGATGGTTTGGGGGGTATAACTTTAGCCAGTCCAATCCAAGTGAGTCTCAGGTTTCTGTTGGGAATGCTGGGCAAAAATAGTGCTTTCTCTTTCCTGCTGGACATGAAAAAGAAATTATATGGTCTCAGGAGCAGATAAACGAGATGAAACCAGCCTTCAGTTGAAGACAACCCTATCAGAAGCCGAGCAGAAAGAGGAAAAGAAAGCAGGTCTTGATGAAAGTTCTGAGCTCCCAGACCATACAAAGCAAGATATGCCTCTGGGCTTTTCAACTACCTGAGTCAATACACTGCCTTCCTTGTTTATGTTGGGGTTCATCTGAACTGCCTGCAGCAAGAAGAATCTTACTGATACAGCTCAATCCATATGAAAGGTATGGGTGGATGCAAAAGAAAATGTTACATGTTAGTGATTATCCTTTGGCTGTGATAACAAGGTAGGGAATTCCGAGGATCTTTATTTTCTACTCTTCGGTCTTCTGCAAAGTTTGGTTTTTTATTATTTATTATTTATTTTTTGTTTTTATAATAATGAGTAAGTAAATAAATATTTCTGAATGAATGAAGAAAAATACTTCTGAGTTCTGAGCAAGGTGGCAGAGTAGGAAAACACTGTGTTTACCTCCTCCCATGACATATTAAAATTACAACTAAAATACAGAATAATCAATCTGAAAACCACCTGAAGACTAGCTGGATATAACTCCTATAACTAAGGATAAAAAAGTACCCACATCGAGATTGATAAGAGAGGCAGAGATGCAAAACAGGCTGGTCCTGCACCTGCAGGTTGAACATCAAGAGAGATATCTCTGCAAAGAGCCCCTGCTCCACACTGGAGATCCCTAGCCCAGTGTTCCAGTGCTGGGAAGAGGAGTCTCCACAAATTCTGGCTGTGAAAATCAGTGGGAATTCTAACCATCTGGGTGAGATAGAAGGAAGCTGGAAATCCAGATGACCCCTTAAAGGGTCTGTGCACAGATTCAGTTGCTTGTAGGCGCTTACCCTGGGCTCTAGTGAAGGGACAACAGCTGTGGGAGCACCAGAGACATAGAGAAAGACTAAGTTGTGTGACTTCAGGGTAAGGGCTGGAGGGACAGCCACCATTGTCTCTTACTGAGCCCTCCTCCTCTGCAGCCTACAGGCTGGTACCATCTTGCCAGTGTTGAGCTCTCCCCTGACAAGGCCAATTCTGAATCTGCATTGGCCTAGTGGGATCCACTTGTTCCATCTTGGTGACTCCTTGGGACCCCGCCCCACTCAACTCAAAAATTGCCCATGCTAGTTTTGTTGCTGGGCAACTGACTAGACCTCATATTCTCTGCCAGAGGCTTCTTTGACAGCAACAAACAGGTCTCAGTACTTTAACCGCAGAAGACACTTTCAGTGGCAAGTAACAAACCCTGGTCCAAGCTGGCTGCAGTATCTCTTGAACAAATTTTGGGGGTCTTCAGGCCTGAGGCAGGCAGCAGCAAGCCTCAGTGTGATCTGAGACTTTTGTGAGTGGTCACAGGTTTAGCACTGGCACCAAATCTGAATCTACATTGAGCTAGTGAAATCCACTTTCTTTGACCCGGTGACTCCCTAGAACCCTGCCCAACCCAACTCACGTACCACTTTGTAGCTGCTGCGCTTTACAGGAAGCTGGCAGGCAGCCTCTTGAAATGCCCTAGATCTTTTTCTAAGCTGCCCCAGGCCCTGTATAGCTGATAGCCAGCCTCGGTTTGCAGCATGGCCTCTCCCACTTGCCTCCAGGTTCAGCACAGGCAGCAACCAACCATGGATAGCTTTGTAGTTCTTATCAGGTAGTAACAGATGGTCACGGGCAGTGGCAGACCTTAGCCTGCACAGGATCCCATCCCAAAGGGGCCTAGAACCACCACTCCTGAAAGCTGGTGTTAGACCTCAACAGAGTGCTACTCCACAAGAAGCAGACCCAAAGGGTGGTCTCAACAGACACACTAGCTCATTGGGACAAATACCACTCAAGGGGTTAAGTCCCCACACAGAAGCTCATACTCTGTGGGCATGGCCAATCCCCACAGCTAGTCAGCCTTAGAGTCTATCTCATCCACTGATGTGCCAACAGCAATAAAGGCTTAACTACTACAACACACACTCACACAAGGGACACTTTTGGAGCACCCAGCATAGGTGATCAGGGAAACTGTGCCACTGGATCACACAGGGTACCTACTACATAAAGTCACTTGGCAAAGACTAGGTGACTAGCGAATCTACTTATTACATAGAAATGAACACAAAGAGGCAGCCAAAAATGAGAAAACAAAGAAACATGTTCTGAATGAAAAAAATAAGAGAAAACTCCAGAAAAAGAACTGAACAAAATGGAGGCAAGTAACATACCAGATTCAGAGTTCAAAGCAATGATTATAAGGATACTCAATGAACTTAAGGGAAGAGTAGATAATCTCCGTGAAAACTTCAACAAAGAGATATCAAGCATCAAAAAGGACATAGAAACCATAAAAAAAGAACCAGTCAAAAGTAAAGAATACAATAACTGAAATGAAGAATACACTAGAAGGAATTGACAGCAGATTACATGAAATAGAGGATTGAACCAGTGATTTGAAAGATAAGGTAGCAAAAAACACCCAGTCAGAACAGCGAAAAGAAAAAAATATTTTTTTCAGTTCAGTTTCTTTCCTTAATTTAATTTTTTTATTTTTTAAATTTTAATTAGTTTCAGGTATACAGTACATTGGTTAGACATATATATAGTTCATAAAATGACCCTCCTAATTGCTCTCTCCCTCCCCTGACCCTCCACCTAGCCAATGTATTAATGCTAATTGCATTCCCTATGCCATGCTCCTCACCCCCGTGACCATCCATCAGCTACTAATTTATACTTCTTTAACCCTTCACCCCATTTTCCCCAGCCCTCCGAATCCCTCTTTCCTCTGTTCATCACCAAATTGTCTACCATATTTGTGAGTCTATTTTTCATTAGTTTGTTCTTTCTATTTCTTAGATTCCACATATAAGTGAAATCATATAGTGTTTATCTTTCTCTGTATGACTTAAATACATTCTAGGTCCATTAAAGCAATATTTTTTTGCATCCTCTTCCTCTTCATATGTAGGAGTCTTGTTTTCTTACTCTTTCAGCCACTCTATTTTTGGGTTGGGGCACTTAATTCTTTTCCATTTAAGGTACCTATTGATAGAAATGTAGTTATTACCATTCTTTATTCATGTTTGTTTGTTTATTTTTATTCATACATTTATGTCTTTCCAACCTGTTCTGTCATACTGGCTTGGTGGTGATAAATTTTTAGCTTATTTTTGTCTGGGAAGCTCTTTATCTTG
>NW_006435779.1:1930391-1962438 GCF_000325575.1 Pteropus alecto
GCCTGCCCATGTCTGTTTCTATGTACTAAGCAAAGCTCTTAAGTCTCCCAGTCTTATTAGTGTGGATTTGTGAAGTAGGTATCCAGTGGCACAGTCCTGAGAGAGGTTCAGCTGCAGGCCACATTTATCCCAAGCCTCTACCCCTCTGGGGCCACCTGATAGGATTCAGCAAGCAATCCACAGATGCTGTGCTTATAGTTGCTTCAAAAGGCCACACAAGAAACCGAGGCCAGCTGCCTCCAGTGTGAGTCTGGGCGCTGCTGAGCAAGGAGCATCTGACTTTTCGAGGGCACACCTGGATGTGGCTTAGGCAGGGCTGCAAGTTGGTGTTTCAGGGAACCCACTGGGCAGAGCGACCTCTGTTATCCAGTTTGATGATGTTGCGGCTATGGTGGTGCTGTATCCGGCGCACTGGTAGGGGGAAGGGCTCAACGGGGAATAATGGATGCTGCCCGCACTTCTGTACCAAGCGAATCTCGCCTTGGCTCTCACTCTGTCAATGTCTCCTTGTAAGTCCCTGGTGCCCCCTGAATGCAACTGAATTGGCACTGGTGCTCAGGGTGAGCAGGTCAGTCACCACAAAAATTCACTTGTGGATGCATCCCCTTTAAGAGGTATCTGCCGTTGCTGCTGCCACAGCCTTTGTCTCACTCAGCTACTCAAGACCAGGTAGCCCTATGTCCTCGCCCCGTCCTATCTTCTGCCGTTGTAGGGTGCTTTCTTGGATTTTTCCCTAGTTGTATGGCTTGTTCATCTAGATCCCAGGCGATTTTTCCTTGCTGCTGCTCCTTGTTTCCATCATAACTTTGATTCGGTCACCAGAGGGATGAACAGAGCCCCTATCATCTATGCCATTTTTTTCTCTCCTCCCGGCACTCTTGATCACATAATGTACTATATATTATCCTTTTAAAATATTGTTCACTGTTTTTCTCTTCAGGACATAAGCTCTATGGGAGCAGGAACTTCTGCCTGTTTCATATCTCCAAGGCCCACAACAGTGCCCCCCATTTTTTTTAATTGAGGAAAGTTTAAGTGATTTCTGGGATAACATTAAGCATAACAATATTCACATCATAAAAGTACCAGAAGAAGAGGGAGAAAAAAATTGAGAACTTATTTGAAGAAATAATGATGGAAAACTTTCCTAACCTGGTGAAGGAAATGGACATACAAGTCCAGGAAGCGCAGAGTCCCAAACATGATGAACCTAAACAGGCCTACACCAAGACATTTAATTAAAATGCCAAAGATAAGGCCAAAGAGAGAATTCTAAAAGCAGCAAGAGAAAGGCAGCTAGCTACTTGCAAGGGAGCTCCCATAAGACTGTCAGTTGATTTCTCAACAGAAACTCTGTAGGCCAGAAGGGATTGGCATGAAATAGTCAAAGTGGTGAAAATCCAGGACCTACAGCCGAGATTACTATACCCAGTAAGGCTATCAATTAAAACTGGAGGTGAGATAAAAAGCTTCTCCAACAGGAAAAAGCTAAAGGAGTTAATCATCACCAAGCCAGTATTATAAGAAATGTTAAAAGGACTTCTTTAAGAAGAAGAAGGTAAGAAGAATATAAATATGATAATAAAATAGCAATAACTATGTACCTTGAATAATCATTTTAAATGTAAATGGATTAAATGTTCCAATCTGAAACATATAGTAGCTGAATGGAGAAGAAAACAAGCCCCTTACATATGCTGTCTACGAGAGACTCACTTCAGATCAAAAGACACATAGAGACTGAAAGTAAAGAAATAGAAAAGGATATTTTATGCAAATGGAAATTAAAAAAGCTGGGGTAGCAATGCTTATATCAGACTAAATAGACTTTAAAACAAAGGTGATAATAAGAGACAAAGAAAGAGATTGGGGGGAGGTAGATGGGGCAAAGAGGTCAAATATGACGTAATAGAAAGAAATCTAACTGTGGGCAGTGAACACACAATGCAAAATATATGCCTTACTGTTGAATTGTACACTTGAATCTTACTGAATTTCATTAACTGATGTCACCATAATAAAAATAAATAATAATGATTTTTTAAATCAATTCTTTCTTATGGTGATATTAGTTAACGAAATTCAATGTTTCACCTGTACACTTTAAAAAAAATCTTTACTGTGATAAAAGTTCATCTAAAAAAAAAAGAAAGACAAAGAAGTACATTTTATAATGATAAAGTAATTGATTCAACAAGAGGACATAACCCTAGTAAACATTTGTGCACCCAACATAGGAGCACCTAAATATGTAAAGCAAATATTGGCTAACATAAAGGGAGAGGTAGACAGTAATACACTCATAGTAGGGAACTTTAATACCTCATTGACACCCAGACAGATCTTCCAGACAGAAAATCAACAAGGAAACTGTAGCTTTAAATGACACCCTAGATAAATGGATTTAATTGATATTTTTTAGAGTGTTTCATCCCAAAGCAGCAGAATGTACATTCTTTTCAAGTGCTCATGGAATGTTTTCCAAGATAGACTGCATGTTAGGCCACAAAACAAGTCTCAATAAATTTAAGATAATTTAAATTAAATTCTCTGATTACAATAGTATGAAACCAGAAATCAATTACAAGAAAAAACTGGAAAACATACAAACACATGGAGCTTAATAAAATGCTGCTAAACAATGAATGGGTTAACAATGAGATCAAGGAAGAAATCAAAAGATACCATGAGACAAGTGAAAATGAAACACAATGACCCAAATCTATGTGACACAGCAAAAGTGGTCCAAGAGGGAAATTCATAGCAATACATGTCTGCCTCAAGAAACAAAAACAATATCACCTAAAGGAATAAGAAAAAGAATAGCAAACAAAGGCCAAAATGAGTAGAAGGAAGGAATTAATAAAGATCATAGTGGAAATAAACAAAATAGAGTTGAAAAAAAAAAACAATACCAAAGATCAATGAAACGAAGAGCTGGTTCCTTGAAAAGATAAACAAAATCGATAAACCTTTAACCAGACTCATCACAGAAGAAAGAGAGAGGATTCAATTAAATAAAATCATAAATGAAAGAGAAGTGACAACTAACTCCAAAGAAATACAAAGGATTACAAGAAAATACTATGAACAATTGTATGCCAACAAATTGGACAATTTGGAAGAAATAGATAAAGTCCTAGAAACATACAATCTCCCAAGACTGGGTCAAGAAGGAACAGAAAAATCTGAACCGACTGATTACTACTAAGGAAATTAAATCAGTAATCAAAAAACTCCCTACAAACAGAATTCCTGGACCAGATGGTTTCACAGGTGAATTTTACCAAACATTCAAAGAAGAATTAGCACCTATTCTTCTCAAACTATTCCAAAAAATTTATTTTAAAGGCCACCATTACCATGATTCCCAAATTAAACAAAGACATTACAAAAAAAAAAAGAAGAGAAAATTATAAGCTGATACCTCTAATGAACATAGATGCAAAAATCCTCAACAAAATATTAGCAAACCGAATTCAACAATATATTAAAAATATTATATACAATGATGAAGTTGCAAGATTGGGTCAATTTCTGCAAATAACTTAATGTGATACACTACATAAAAAAATGAAGGATAAAAATCATATGATCATACCAACAGAATAAGCATTTGACAAATGTAAAATAAGCATTTGACAAAATCCAGCATCCATTTATGATAAAAACTCTCATCAAAGTGGGAATAGAGGGTACATATCTCAACATAACAAAGATCACATATGGCAAATCCACAACTAACATCATACTCAATGGGGAAAACCTAAAAGCATTTTCCTTAAGTTCAGGAACAAGACAAGGATGTCCACTTTCACCACTTTTATTCAACATAGTATTGAAATCCTAGCCACAGCAATCAGACAAAAAAAAAAAAAGAAATAAAAGGTATCCAAATTGTAAAGGAAGAAGTAACAGTGTTAACAGTGTTATTATTTACAGATGGCATGATTCTATATAGAGAGAACCCTTAAGAATCCACCAAAATAACTATTAGAACTGATAAATGAATTTAGTAAAGTAGCAGAATACAAAGTTAATATTCAGAAATTGTTTACATTTTTATCCACCAATAATGAACTATCAGAAAGAGAACAGAAATGCTAATTAAAACCACAGTAAGATGTCACCTCACATCTATCAGTGGCTAGTAACAATAAATCAAAAAATAAAACAAAACAGGTGTTGAGAGGATGTGGTGAAAAGGGACCCCTCCTGCACTGTTGGTAGGTTTGCAAGTTGAAACATCCACTGTAGAAAACAGTATGGGAGTTCCTCAACAAATTAAAAATAGAACTACCTTATGATCCAGCAACTTCACTTCTGAGTATTTATCCAAAGAAATCCAAAACACTAAATAAAAAAGGTATATGCACCCCTATGTTCACAGCAGCACTGTTTATAATAGCCAAGATATGGAAGCAACCTAAGTGCCTGTCAATAGATGACTAGATAAAGAAGATGTGGCATATATATACAATAGAATATTTCTAAGTCCCCCCAAAAATGAAATCTTACCATTTCCAATGAAATGAAGATACCTGTAGGGTATTAGGCTAAGTGAAATAAGTCAGACAGAGAAAGACAAATACCATATAATCTCACTTATATGTGGAATCTAAAGAACAAAATAAACAAGCAAAACAGAAACAGACTCATAGATACATAGAACAAACAGAGTTGCCAGATAGGAGGGGTGCTGGGGACTGAGTGAAAACCTGACAGGATTAAGAAGTATAAATTGGTAGTTACGAAATAGTCACAGGGATGTGACTTACAGCAAAAAGAATATAGTCAATAATATTGTAATAACTATGTGCGGTGCCAAGTGAGCACTAGACTAATCAGGGGGATCACTTTGTAAATTATATAAATATCTAACCATCATGCTATACATCTGAAATTAACATAAAATAATATTGAATGTCAACTCTCATTGAAAAATAAAAAAATTTAATTAAAAAAATGCAGTTCTGTTTTTATATGTTTAAAATGAGATTATCATAAAGGTTCTTTAAGGAAGATATTTCATATTCGTAAATTATAATTTAATGTCATTGATTACTCATTACATATGTGTGTGTGTGTGTGTGTGTGTGTGTGTGTATTAACAAATTACTGAAACACAGGATGAATGACAATTCTTGGTTGCTTTGAAACAGGTTGAACTCAGAGAAAGGTTTTAATGAACGAATGTCAAACTACAATGAGAATACTCAAAATCCTAAATTTTTCTCTCAGTTATGACATTCATGAAAATATCTAATTACGTTAATGAAACACATGGATAAGACAATTGATAGCATGCTCAAATTCCACATGACTCTGAACTATGGAAAATAATTAATGTTTAAGCCAAACACAATCTACGAAAGACCTCGTGAGGTTGGTAGGCTGGTCAAATAAAAGAAGACAGAATTCAATTAAAAAAAAAGATAAGATTCTGAATTTACATAAGAAAAAAATGACTGGACAAAACATAGAGCAGCACAAATTTCGATGTCTCACTTGAATATGAATCACTCCAGAATGGAGTGTCCCCAAAGTTAATGCACATGGAATCTGGGATCAGGAGTGTCGTTTTATATATGAAGTAGAGTTAACTTCCAGTCTGGCTCTGAGATCTTAGGATGAAACATCCGTTGAAACTTCAGGTATTCTTAGGCACATTCTTTTAAAGAAGAACCAGTCTCACCATTGTACCAGATAGGACAGTTCATGAGAGTTATGTCCTGGAAGGTAGGACAATCCCCCAAATCCACAAACATCTCTAACCATATAACTTCTTCCATAAAATGATTTAATGATATTTTTATCATAATATGTAATATTTGAGACCTATGCAGAATATATAACATAAGAAAACATAATAATACTACAAACATTTCATGAACCCACCACCGAGCTTCAGGATTAGAGTATTTCTGGTTCTCTTGGATCTGCCGTATGTTTATTGTTTTCTTCACTTCTAGAAGTAAACTCTGAATTTTATGGTTATCATTTTCTTGCTTTTTTATACTTTCGAAATGACTAAGATTCATGGGAAGTTGCAAATAAAGCACAGAGAGTTTTCATGTGCCCTTTACCCGTTTCCCTCCAATGGTGGCATCTTACATAACTTCAGTACAATATCAAACTAGGACACTGACATTTGCACAGTGTGTATGTCTAGTTCTATCACATTGTAGATTTGTGTAAAAACAATTGTAATCAAGATATAGAACTGCTTCATCACCACAAGATCTTCCTTGTGCTGTCACATTGTGGTCAAGCCCATGCCTCTGTCCCTGCCATATTCTTATATGGTAATCACTAATTTGTTCTCCATCTCTATAATTTTGTCATTTTGAGAATGTTATACAAATGAAATCATTCACTTTCTTTCCACTTAGCCTTTGAGATCCATCTAGATTTTTATATATATCAATAAACCACGCTTTTTTATTGCTGAGAGTATTCTATGGTATAGATATCACAGTTTATCTAACTATCACGTATTGAAGGGTACTTCGATTGTTTACAAGTTCGGGCTTATTATAAATTAAGTTGCTATGAGCATTCGCATAAAAGATTCTGTGTGCACAGAAATTTCATTTCTCTGATAAATGCCCAGGAGCGCAATTGCTAAATAGCATGGTAAATGTATATTTTGTTTTTGAAGAAACTACCAAACTCTTTTCCAGAGTGCCTGTACCATTTTAATTCCCACCAGTGATGTATGAGAGATCCAGTTTCCCCACATCCTTGCCAGCATTTGGTACTGTCACTACTTTTTATTTTAGCTTTAGTGGTAGATGTGTACTGATATCTCATTGTGGTCTTAATTTACATTTCTGTAGTGGGTAATGATGTTAAGTATCTTTTCATGGACTTACTTGCCATCCCTATATCCTCTTCAGTAAAACGTCTCTTAAATGTCTTCTGCCATTTTCTAGTTAGATTGTTTATTTTACTATTGAGATTTGTTTTTTTAAACCAAGATATAATTCACATGCTATAAGATTCACCCTTTTAAAGTGTACAATACAGTATTTTTCAGTATAGTCACAAAATTGGGCAACACAAATTCTAGAATACATTCATCACCCCAAAAGGAAATCCTTTGCACCTATTAGCAATCACTTGTCCTTCTCTCTGGCCTTGGTAACCACTTTTTGTCTCTATGGATTTACATATTCTGGACATTTTAAATAAATGGAATCATACAATAGGGCCTTTTTGACTAGCTTCTTTCTTTCAAGGTTCATCCATATTGTAGCATGTAACAGTACTTCATTGCTTTCCATTCCATTATACAGATAGACCACATGTTATTTATGCTTTCATCAGTTGATGGGTATTTGGATTGTTTCCACTTTGGGCCATAATGAATAATGCCTCTATGAACATTTTTGTTTTCTTGTGTAGACATAAGTTTTCAATTCTTTTGAGTATATAACCTAGAAGTGAAAATGCTGGGTCATATGGTAACACTATGTTTAATCTTTTGAGAAACTGCCAGACTGTTTTCCACAGCAGCTGCACTATTTCATTCCCATCAGCAATGTATGAAGGTTTCAATTTCTCCACATCCTTGCTAACACTTTTAAAATTTTATTTCATTATTAGTTCCAAGTACACAATACATTTGTTAGACATTTATATAGTTTATAAAACGATTCCCCTAATAGCTCTCTCCTCTGGCTCTCCGCCTAGCCATTACTTTAATGCTAACTGTATTCCCTGTGCCATGCTCCCCATATCCGTGATCATCTATCAACTACTAATTTGTACTTCTTTCGCCCTTCACTCCATTCTCTCAGCTCCCCAGGCCCCCTCCCTCTGGCCATCACCAGATTGTCCTTTATATTTGTGAGCCTGATTTTGATTAGTTGCTAACACTCTTTTTAACTCTAGCCATACTGGTGGATGTGAAGTGGTATCTCTTTGTGGTTTTGATATGCATTTCACTGATGGCTGGTGAATGTTGAACATTTCTTCATGTGCTTAATAGCCACTTGTGTATATTCTTTGGAGAAAGTTCTATCCATACCTTTGGCCCATTTTTTTTTAATTAATTTTTCAGTTACAGTTGACATAAAATATTATAACCTTGTGCCATTTTTAAATTGGATAATTTGCCTTTTTATTATTGAGCTGTAAGGGTTCTTTATGTATTGTAGATATGTCTCTTATCAGATATATAATTTGCAAATGTTTTCTCTCATTCTGTGAGTTGTCTTTTCACTTTCTTGTGGTATAACATAAAGCACAAAGTTTTAATTTTAATAGTGTACAATTTATCTTTTTATTTTTCACTTGTGCTTTTGGTCTTGGATCTAAGAAGCTTTTGCTTAATGCAAGATCATGGAAATTTACTCCTGTTTTTTCTTCTGAGAGTTTTGTAGTCCTAGCTCTTACATTTAGGTTATGATCCATTTGGAGTTAATATTGTCATATGATGTAAGGAAGGAATTTAACTTCATTTTTTTTTGTAAAAGAATATCTAGTTGTCCTAGCACCATTTATTGAAATGATTATCATTTCTCCCATTAAATTGTTTGGCACCCTAGTCAAAAATCAAATGACCATAAATATGATGGCTTATTTCTGGACTTTCAATTCTATTCTCACTTAAGTATTGAATGTTCTTCACATATTCTGTATATCATTAAGTCCTTTCCTAGATATGTGATTTGCAAATCTTTTCTCCCAGGCTCTACTTTATTTTTTTTTTTTTTAGCCTCATAATAGGTTCTTTAACAAAGTTTTTAATTTTGATGAAGTCCAAAATGTCAGTTTTTTCTTTTATAAATCACGATTTTTGTGTCATATCTAATAACTTTATCAAGCCCTAGAGTCTAAAGATTTTTCCCTTATATTTTATCCTGAAAGTTTTATACCTACATACATCCAAATCTATGATGATGCATTTTGACTTAATTTTTCTGTGAGGTGTGAAATTTAAGTGAGTCTCTCTCTCTCACTCTCGCTCTCTCTTGCTCTCTTCCTCTTTCCCACCCCTTTCCTATAGATATCTAATTTCTCTGGTACTATTTGCTAAAGAGTTTCCTTCCTATTTGTATTTTGTTCTTTCAACAATGTGAAAAATCATTCAGTTGTTTTTGTATGAGTGTATTTCTGATTCTCTGTTCTATTTCACTGATCTATGTGTCTATCTCTCTGCCAGTATAAGAGTTTTAATTACTGCAGCTATATAATACAACTTAAAATTCTCCCATTTCATCTTTTTTCTAAAGTGGTTTTAGCAATTCTAGTTTATTTGTCTTTCTGTATAAATTTTAGAACAATGTTGTTCCAGGAAAAATATTGCTGGGATTTGGATAGGAATTACATTAAACTTGTATATCATTGTGGGAAGAATTGTCATCTTTACTATGTTGAATCTTCCAGTCTATGGACATGGTATATCTCTCCATTTGTTTAGATATTCTTTGGTTTCCTTCATCAGTATTTGGTAATTTTCAGCATGTAAGTTCTGTATGTGTTGTTTTTTTTAATCTTCATACCTAAGTATTTCATGTTTCTAATGATTGTAAGTAGTATTATAAATTTGGTTTCCTTGTATTCTAATATAGAAATACAATTTTTTTTGTTTGTTGGTCTTGAATGTCTCCACTTTGCTGAACTCACTTATTAAATATGAGTTTCTTTTATTGATTTTTTGAAATTTTCTACATAGACCATCATGACATATTTATATAAGGACATTTTTACTTCTTCTTTTCTGATCTGTATTCTTTTTATTTTATTTTCTTACCTCATTTCACTGGATAGAACTCTGATACTATGTTGAATAACAGTGTTGAGCGTGGACATACTTGCCTTGTTTCTAATATAGGAAGAAAGTATTCAGTCTTGAATTATTAAGTGTAATGTTACCTCTGGAGTATTATAAATACTCTTAATCAAATTGAGAAAATTCTTTATTCCTATTTTTCAGAAAGTTGTTTTTATCATAATTGAATAGTGAATTTTGCCAAATGCCTTTTCTGCATTAATTGATTTGATCATGTGATTTTTCTCCTGTAATCTGTAAATATAATGGATTATTACATTGATTGGTTTTTGAATATTGAACCTACCAGCATCTTAAAATAAATTCCTCTTGGTCATTGTATGTAATTTCTTTTATATGCTGATAAATTCTATTTTCTAATTTTTGAAAATGTTTTATATCTATACTAATAAGAGGTATTAATCTATAGTTTTCCTTCCCTCTCTCTCATACTACCTTTGTCTCCTTTTCATATCAGAATGATACTAACCTCAAAACAAATTGGAAAGTATTCAGTCCACTTCTATTTCTGAAAGAGATTGTGTAGAGTTGATGCTAATCCTTTTAAAAATTGATGAAATTCTTCAGTGAAACATTTGCAAACTTTTGCAGAGTGGATTTTATTTAACTCTTCTTTGTTGTCCTCTGTTGCCAGTAGGCGAATGGGAATGCTGCATGCTGCCTTGTTGCGAGTTCTCCACTCAGTCTCTACTGAGATCTCAAATGTGGAGGAACATGTTGCTATTGGTAAGCAGGGGTGGGAGTTTAGGCTCCTTACTAGACTTTCATGGATACCTCCCTGGCTGGGAGAGGGAGGGATGACTTATTACTGATTTTCATGTGACCTCTGTTAATGCTACAAGGAGAGGAGCTTGTTACATCTGGTAGTTGTGAAAGTCCCAATTCCCCACTTGGCCTTCTCTGACACTACCCCATTTGGGAAGGGGGTCATCTCATTACAACCAGGTGAAGGTAAAAGTCTAGGCTCCCCAACTTACCTTTGCTATGGGGTAGAAATGGGGTCACAGGTTTCTCTGGGGTGTCTGGCAGGAGTTGGGTAGTTATGGCATAAAACTTTTCTTTCTAACTAAGCTGCCCCTTTCTTAGTCCTTTGGCTAAAGAGAAAAGGATTTTATTGAGGTTTTTGTATTTTTTGGTCTGTCCCCACTGGTGTTTCCAGGTTATCATCTTCTCCAGTACCCATTCCAGGATATATGAGGCAAAAGAAAAACCCAGAGAACTCATTGCCGTGTCATTTTTCGGATCTCCAGTTCTCTCTATGGTCTGCCTTCTACTCTCCAAATTTCGGAGAGGAAAAAGTTGCTGTTTGTCATGTTGTTTTATATATAATGTCCAGGAAGAATGGAGAAAAGTGTAACTACTCCATTTTGTCCAGATCCATTATGCATTTCCTTGCTTTTTAAAAAAGTTATATTATCTATGTACATCTTCCTAAATAGTATATCATGTAATCTTCTTAGCTTTATAAAAGTTATCATACTGTAACTTGCCTTTTCAATTTAATATTGGTCATTGTATGTAATTTCTTTTATATGCTGATAAATCCTATTTTCTAATTTTTGAAATGTTTTATATCTATATTTATCCTCTTTTGCATTTTGGCAATAGTCTCCAAGTTTTCACTATTGCATAATATTTCATTTTATGACTTGAACACAATTTATTTGTGTATTCTCCTGTTAATGAACATTTTTTTGTTTTTTGTTCTTTGGGTTTTTTTTCCTATTGTGAACTATGTCACTATATATTTCCTTGTACGAGGTTCCTGTTGCACAGAGGCAAGAATGTCTCAGGAGAAGAATTGCTGTGAATAATGAAATTTTATATTTTTACATACTGACATTAAAATCATATATAAAGAAAAATTATCTAAAACTTTCCTCTGGCCATGAAGTATCACTTTCATGGACTTCTTCATCTGCTCCTTTAGCTCTTTTTAGCTCTCTCTGTTCTGTCTTCTATCATATTAATTATGCCTTAAAGAGGCTCCCTGCATAATCCCAAGATGACTGCCAAAAACTTCAGAATGCTAAATGGACTTTCTTGTTCTGATCCAGAGGGAAGAGAGTTTTGCTCCAACATTCCCAGTAGAAGTGTTGACATCCTTAACATTTAATCTTAGTAACTCACTATAGTAAATGAATTTGGGAGAGAGAACAAAGAAGAACAAAGCTGCAATGAGAACACAGGTCGTGGGTGGTCACCTGGATCCACTTATCAGTTAGGGGAGTCTCTAACTGTTGTTTGGCCACATAATCCAAACAACTTAAACTCATCCTCAGCCAAAACTTCACACTGTGTCATGGACTTTCCATCTATTCCAGTGGCATGAACTAAGCACCCTGGTAGTAAGTGTACCAGGTAATGTCCTCTGTATTGGAAGGATGAAAAAGGATGATATCAAAGCCCTTGCTGTTTGCCACATGGTGAAGAAACAAAAATGAAAACAATTTATTTCTTTGCATTCAAAGATCTCACAGCCTGGTACAGGAAATAATCAAATAAACACATAAAATAATACAGTATTATTAGACATTGTAATGATTAATTTTACAGATGGAATTCCTAAGGCTCAGAGAAGTTGAGTGACTTGCCCAAGGTCACACATCAAGTTATGGAAGAACTAGGAGGACTCAAACTCCAGACTCAGACTACAAAATTTATGTTCCAACTATACTGTGTTGTTACCATAAACATCAGTATTCCCCTACAATTTTTAAGAACTAACTACAGTTTGGAAATAAATTTACTCCTTGTGAGGGAAACTAGCAGAAATTAGCAGATAATACAAGCAGTCAGCTGCATATAGAGGTGCTCCTCTTAAGAGGTGGTCTGAAATGCGGAAGAGGCAGGAGGGAGACAGAAAACTTTCTGCCACTTCTCTGGAAGACTGGGGTGGAATTTCAGTATAAAATAAAGTTGTGGAGAAAACAGAATCTTAGCCAGACTAGATTTCACTTCAACTCTGTCATCCTCATGTGAACACAAGTGCATTATTAAGCTGCTCTGAGACTCACTTTGCTCACTTGGAAACTGCAATTCTTACATCATGGGGTGGTGCTGAGGATTCAACAGAATAACATGGTAATGTATCACAAGTATTTGATCCACACTAGACCCTCAAGTGGTGCTAGGTTTTAAAAAGGACAAAATGTAAGACAGTGCTATCTAAGGAGTTATAGCATAAGATAGATGAATAAAGGGATCCCTCAGGAAGGGAAGCAAGGACAAGAACTTGACAGCATTTAACATTATCTCCATGAGAGAATAACATGATCACCACCTGAGCTGCACTCATTGAAATCA
Source organism: Pteropus alecto (assembly GCF_000325575.1). Lineage (NCBI taxonomy): Eukaryota > Metazoa > Chordata > Mammalia > Chiroptera > Pteropodidae > Pteropus > Pteropus alecto. Next base: position 1,943,497 of record NW_006435779.1, read on the forward strand.
CCTGGGTTACTGGTTGAAATGCAGATTCTTTGGCGTGGTGGTTATGAGAGTGTCCCTTCATGTGTCTTCTCTTCTTTTCTGATTGGAATACAAACTTCATCTTTAGCTGGGCACAAAACAACCCAGAGAACACATTTTCCCAATTTTTATTGTCGTGCGACTATATTTTGCCCAGACAGACATAAATGGAGGTGCTATGTTGCAGCTTCCAGAAATGTTCCTTATATATAGCAGATGTTTGCCCTTTTCCTCTTCTTCCCTTCTTCCTTTCTACCAGCTAGAATGCAAACATAATGGCTGGGGCTCTGGTAGTCATCTTGGACCATGAGATGAACTTGAGAGTGGAGGCCCATTATGACAAGACAAGATAGAAGGAACCTAGACCCTTAGTGATGTGGAATATCCTACCAGCTTTGTACTGCCTACCTCCAAACTTCTTGCATGTGAGAGAGAAATAAATTTCTGTTGTATTTTATGTAAACCACTGTTACTTCTATTACTTACTACCAAACTTAATTCTAATATACCAAGTGTTTATTGAACCTAAATCTCTTGGTGGGACCCAGGAATTGTCATTTCAAGCTGTATGCTGCTGGTCTAGAAGAACTATCATTGTAGTTTCTAACCCTCATTTGTTCATTTGTTAAACAAATATTGTATGGGCACCTATTATATGCCAGATTCTCTTCTAGGCTTTGTGGATATAGGATTGAATGAAACAAATACAAATCTCTGTCCTCATGAGATAATTCACCTCTTATTACTCTGACCTGTGCTAGCCAGATGACTCTAGATTGTTAATTTCATTTCCTTGGGTGTACTGAGATCAGAAACAAGGTGTCACTCACTAGGAGGTATGAGCTCCATTGGAGATTATTGATTTAGGCACAGATTCTGGGGAATTTGATTGGTGCAGGTTGGCCCAGCTTTTGAAGCTGAAGACCAGACCAGCCACCCTATGAGGCCAGGACAATGAAGCATCTCCATTACATCTTGACCTCAATCTAACTTTAGCAGGCATTATATTAAAATCTAAATTGCAGGGAAATTGACCAATAGTGGGACTCTTGTTTAGAAACTGTGTTTGTTGATGCTTATACAAATGGTACAGATTATTACTTTCACTGCCACAGTTCAGCACTGTCCTGGAGTTGGACACTATAAGATTAATAGGAGGAAAATGATCTCAAAGGAGAAAGCTCTAATTGTGATTTATTTGTGAGTAATAGTAATAAGAAGTAACTCTACTATATAGCTCTAACCATGTTCCAGATTCTATTCTAAAAGCTTTTCACACATGTTTTTCGTAACAGTGCTAAGAGATGAAATTATTATTATTTCCATTTTGTAAATGAGAAGACTAAGGATAAAGTGAATTGCCCAAGAGTATGTGATTGGTAGTCCTTGATCTTTTTCTACTTCTTACAAAACCATTTATATTACAATTCAAGAAAAAATGCTATATTAACAGCTAGGCTTTGATTTTTGAATTCTAGACTATTGTACAGAATGCTTTTGTGAAAAAAAGGGATTGTAGGGACCCAGCAAAATGGCATAGAGGATAGAGGCTTTGTTAATCCCTTTTGCAACTACATCAAAGGTGTGAAGGAAACAGAGCAAACAGCAAGCATAATTGCCTGGGGGTCTAGATACACAGAAGCATTACAACTAGAGAGAGAAATAAGACATTAACCTGCAATGGTAGACAGTAGGAAGAGGCAAAGATGTAAGGCTGTCCAGTCTTGAGTGGCTAAATGAGACAGAGGCTATGTCAGCTGCAGCCGGCAGGTGCAGACACTTCTTAAAGGGATCATGTTTGCAACTGGACTTTCATGATAATGGACTCACTTGCTCTGAGCACCAGAGCCAGGTCAGCTGCTTGGGGGCACCAGGGACTTACAGGGGAACATTGACTTGTCAGAGCAAGGGCCTGAGGTGAGGCTTTCTCTGGGCAGAAGTGCTGGTGGTATTCATTGTTTCTCTGTTGAGCTCTCCCCATCCCAGCGTGCATAAACAGTACTACCATAGCTTAGAAGTCATCAAACTGGGTAACAGAGGTTGCTCTACCTAGAGAATTCCCTGAAACTTGGGAGTCCCTCCCAACTCATGGCCCTACCCAAGCCACATTCAGTTGTGTCCTCAGTGAGTCTTGTGTCCTTTGCTGAGCAGCTCCAATATCCACACTGGTGGCAGCTAACTTCAGTTTCTGGCTTGGTCTCTTGAGGCAACTATAAGCACAGCATCTGTGGATTGCTTGCTGAATCTTAACAGATGGCCCTGGAGGAGCGTAGGCTGGGGCTAAACTTGGCCTGCAGCTGAACCCCTCTCAGGACTGTGCCACTGGACACCTACTACACAAAGTCACACAAATAAGACCAGGATTCTTAGGAGCTTTGCTTAGTACATAGAAACAGACACAGAAAGGCAGCCAAAATGTGAAGACAAAGGAGCAGACACCACATGAGAGAACAGAACAGAGATCCAAGAATAATGGGGTCAAGCAACCTAACAGATATAGAATCCAAAACACTGGTTATAAAGATGCTCAGTGAACTTCAGGGAAGTGAAGATGAACTCAGTGAAAACTTTACCAAAAAGTTAAAAGACATAAAAATGGAAATGGAAATTACAAAAGGGAATCAGTCAGAAATGAAGAATACATTATCTGAGATGAATAGCATATTAGAGGGAATTAACAGAGTGGATGAAGAAGAAGATCGAACCACTGATAAAGAGGATGGAGAAGCCAAGGACACTCAATCAGAACGGCAAGGAGAATGAAGCCAAGAATACCATAATAATTTAAGGAGCCTAAAGGACAAAATTAAATGCAAAACTGTTTGTGTTATAGAGGTACCTGAAGGAGAAGAGGGAGAACAAGAAGTTGAAGAGCTATTTGAAGAAATAATGATGGAAAACTTCCCTAAATTGGTGAAGTAAATAGACATACAACCCCAAGAAGCTCAGAGAGCCCCCAAAAGATGAACCTGAAGAGGCCCACACCAAGATGCATCATAATTAAAATACCAAAGTTTAAATACAAAGAGAGAACCAGTAAGAGAAAAGCAGTTAATTACCTATGAGGGAGCTCCCATAAGACTGGCAGCTGATTTCTCAAAAGAAACTTTGCAGAACAGAAGGGATTGACAGGACATATTTAAAATGATGAAAACCCAGGATCTACAACCAAGAATACTTTATCCAGTAAAGTTATTGTTTAGAGCCAAAGGACAGATAAAGAGCTTTACAAGTAAAAATAAGCTATAGAAATTCATCAACACCAATCCAGTATTACAGGAAATGTTGGAGGGTCTTCTTTAAGAAGAAAAACATGTATCAAAGACATGAATAAAGACTGGTAATAACTACATATCTATCAACAAGTACCTCAAATGGAAAAGAATTAAGAGCTTCAACCAAAAGATAGAGAAGCTGAATGGATAAGAAAACAAGACCCCTACATATGCTGCCTACAAGATACTCACTTCGGATTAAAAGACACACACAGACTAAAAGGTAGGGGATGGAGAAAGATATTGCCTTGAGAGTATTATACTAAATGAAGTAAGTCAGATAGAGAAAGACAAATACCATATAATTTCATGTACCTGTGGAATAAAGAACAAAATAAACAACAACAACAATAATGGAGACAAACTCATAGATACAGAGAATATTTTGAGGACTACTAGATGGGAAGGGGGTTGAGGGGAATACAAAAAAGTCATGGAGATATAAACTGTAACATAATGAAAATAGTCAACAATGTTTCAATGTAAAAAATATGTAAGGGGAGAAGGAATATCTGATTTAGTGGGGTGACCACTTCATGAGTTATATAGATCTCTAATCACTATGTTGTACAACTGAAACTAATAGATTATTGTATGCCAACTATAATTGAAAAAAGAAGTCATTGAATTGTACAATGTAAATATGAGCAACTAATTGTCTATTATATTTCAATAAAGCTGGAAAACATTTTTTTTTAAAAAAAGAATTATAGCCAAGTCAGTTAGAAATTAGCTCAGCTGTAAGTGTGGAGGCTGAAAAACAGTGGTTTATCAGCAGCAGGTGCATCTTCCCCTGCCTACCAGAGTAGTCCAGAGCTGGCCAGACAATTTGTCCATGCCTTGAGCTCTCTGCTCAGTAAGGAATGCCAACAAAAAGAAAGAGAGCAAAAGAAGCACAGTCTGCCTGAGTCATGTTTAAGGCATTTCCTTTTCAAGCCCCATCTGACAACTTCCAGTTGGAGTCAACTGAGCAGATTTCAGTCACATGGCCACTTATCTATAGGGGAAGCTGAGAAATACCCATCTTTCTTTGTTTGGGTTTGCTTCACTTTGCTTTTTGGTTTTGTTGTTTGTTTGTTTGCTTTTTAGTACATTGTTGCCTAAAATAAAATTAAAATTTTATTAATGAGGGAGAAGTAGATAATGAATATTAGATGAGCAAGAAGCAGGATCCACTTAGATCTCCTAGACTGCTTTACAAATTTAGAAAAATTCTGTGCGGACACATCCATGCAAGGCACAGCTTGGTGACTGGATGGTACTTCTGTGTGAAGTTTTAAAATCAGACTCTCTTGGCACATGGTCTGGAGTATGAACCTGAGCTCTTCTCTCCCCCTGCCCTTCACCCCTTGTATTATACATGAGTTTGCTCAGGTTGCTGTGGCAAAGTAGTATAGACTGGGTAGCTTAAACAACAGAAATGTATTGTCTCAGAGTTCTTGAGGTGAAAAGTCTGAAATTAAGGTGTTAGCAGTATTGGTTCCTTCTAAAGGCTCCATCGGTAGAGGGAAGGGTCTATTCCAGGCCTCTCTCCTTGACCTGTAGATAGCCATCTTCTCCTTGTGTCTTTACATTGTCTTCCCTCTTTGCATGTCTGTCTCTCTGTCCAAATGTTCCCTTTTTATAAGAACACAATCATATTGGATTAGATGTCTACCTTAATGATCTCATTTTAACTTAATTACCTCTGTAAAGACCCTATCTCCAAATAAGGTCATATTCTGAAGTCCTGGATTAGAATTCCTACATGTCTTTTTTTGAAGACACAACTGAATGCACAAAACCCTTCTATGTGGGGTAGGACCTCTACAACTGTAAGAAAAATGCTACTCCAGGATCCTCCATTAGCAGTCTGATACCATGGAAACAAAGCTCCCAGCCCAGTTTAATTCACACATTATCCAGCTCCTGGCTTCATGCTGGCCATTAATAATATTGAATGATTATCTAGGAAATGAACAACCATGTTTGTAAAGTCTACTCTAATAGAATGAAACCAAATAATATGGCTCCCAGTGAGCTCTTCAGCTTCACTTTCTACCTCTTGTGCCCTCACTCACTGTGCTCCAACCTCACCAGACACCTTGGCCCTCATGGTCCTATCTCAGACTTTGCATTTTGCATCCCTCTGTCTGGAATACTGTCTCTCCAGATATCCACATGGCTCTCTCCCTCCTACTACTTATTTTGAGTCAGGCAAAATAATGCCCCACCACCACCACCAAAGATGTCCGCATCCTAATCTCTGAAACTTGTAAACTGTGTTTCCTTAAATTGCAAAAGAGACTTGGCAGACATGATTAAGGAGATGGGCATTAAGATGGGGTGATTTACCTGGATTATCTGAGTGAGTCCCATGTAATCACGAGTCTTTAAATGCAGAAAAAGCAGAGAATCTTCCTGACTGAGTCAGAGAGATAACACTAAAGGAGGAGAGGAACTTAACTCACTGTTGTGACTTTGAAATGGGCAATGAGCCAAAAAAACACAGTGACTTCTATGAGCTAGGAATGGCCCTCAGCTGACAGTCAGTATGGAAATTGGGACCTCAGTCCTACAAATGCAAGAAATTGAATTCTGCCAACAACCTTGTGTTCAGTAGATGGATTCTCCCTCAAAGTTTACAGAAAGGAATGAGCCCTGTCAACACCAGTGAGACCTGTGTTGTACTTTTGAACTTCAGATCTATAATATATTTATTTTGTTTAAGCTGCTAAGTTCATAATAATTTGTTATGGCACCAACAGAAACACTAAGACACTTACTTTATTCAGGTCTCTGATAAAATGTCACCTTCTTGGAGAGTATTTCCCTGACAGTCAGTCTCTACGCATTTCTGCCGATCTATTTTTCTTCATAGTGTTTATCACTAGCTAATATCATGTTATATATTTATCTTTTTTTTTGCTTACCATCTCTCTCCTCACTAAGTGTAAGCTCCATGTAGATGAAGACACTTTGGTTTGACTCACTGTAGGTATTTAGTAAATTATCTGTTGAATGAATGAATATATGAACAGGGTTGAATGTTATCTAATGCTTACTCTGTTGAGGTCATCATTGAACTGTTTATTTCTGTTAATGTTGTGGATTGATTTGCAAAGGTTAAACCTCTTTGCATTTCTGGGATAAAGCCCACTTGGTCATGGGTTGAATCTTTTTCATATGTATCTGGATTTGATTTGCTAAAAGAATCAACTTTTATTTCTCTTGATTTTCTTTGTTGTTTGTCTATTTTGTATTTCATTGATTTTTGCCTTCAATTCTATTTTTTTTTTTTACATTTTTGGAGTTTAAACTGTTCTTTTTTTCTAGCTTCTTGAGATATAATTGAATTATTGGTTTTAAATATTTCTTCTTTTCTAATACATGTATTTAAATCTATAAATTTCCCCTCTGAGAATATGTTAGCTGAATCCTAAAGTTTTAATATGTGATATTTTCATTATCATGCAATTTAAAACATTTTCTAATATCTTTTGTGATTTCTTCTTAAACCCATAGGTGACATAACAGTGTGTTATTTAGTTTACAAATAGCTGGGGATTTTTTAAATTATTATTGTTTAAACATTGATTTCTAGGTTAGTTTTCATATGAGAAAAATCTACTTATTTTTAAATCTTTGAAATTTATTAACAATTGTTTATGGCCTCAAATATGATCTATTTTGGTGACTTTCATATGAACTTGAAAAGTATGTATATCTACAGTTGTTGGGTATAGTGTTCTCAAAAATGTCTATTAGGTCAAATTGGTTGGTTATGTGATTCAAATTTTACATATTCTTACTCATTTTTGTCTGCTTGTTCTCTTAGATACTGAAAGAGGTATGTATAATGTGGATTTGATTATTTCTTCTTTTAGTTTTATTCATTTTGGCTTCATGTATTTTGAAGTCATAATGGAATACATAAACTTCAGAAGTTATAACTTCCTGATTAATTAACCATTTTATCATTATGAGAAGTATCTCTTTATTCTTGAAAATACTAATGTAGCCACATCAGCTATACTAATTTAGCAATGATATTAATATGGCTGGATCGGCTTTCTTTCAATTACACTATTTCTTTTTGCATTCTTTGGCTTTTAACAATTCTATATTTATATTCATATCTGTTTTTATATTTAAAGAGTCAACATCAGAGTTGTCTTCTTTTTTCCATCTAATCTAACAATTTCTAGCTTTTCTTTTTTTGCATAAAAATATTTTTAAGTAAATTTTTATTTTTTAATTACTGTTGACACACTGTTATATTAGATTCAGGTGTTTAATACAGTAATTAGATATTTATATAACTTATGATCACCCCAATAAATCTAGTACCTATCTGACATCATACACAGTTATTACAATATTATTGACTATATTCTCTATTCTATAATTTACATCCCCATGACTATTTTGTAACGACTATTTTGTACCTCTTTGTCTGTTCACCCTCTAAACCCCCTTTCTTTCTGGCAACCATCAAAGTGTTCTCTGTATTGATGAGTTTGTTTCTGTTTTGTTTACTTTGTTTAGTAGATTCCACATATAAGTGAAATCATGTGGCATTTGTCTTTCTCTGTCTGACTTATTTCACTCAGCACATACCCTAGCTCCTTCCATGTTGTTGCAGATGGCAAGATTTCATTCTTTTTTTATGGCTGAGTGATGTTCCATTGCATGTATGTACATCTTCTTTATCCATTCATCTATTAATGGACACTTAGGTTGCTTCCATATCTTGGTTTTTGTAAATAATGCTGCAATAAACATATGGATGCATATATCTTTTTGAATTAGTTTTTTGGGTTTCTTTGGATAAATACCCAGGAGTGAAATTACTGGGTCCTTCTTTGTCTCTTGTTATAGGGTTTGTTTTAAAGTTTACTTTGTTTGGTATGTGTATTACATCCCCAGCTTCTTTTGTTGGTTCATTTTCATTCACATGAAATATATATTTCCATTCTTTACTTTCAGTCTGTGTGTGTCTTTTGATCTGAAGTGAGTCTCTTGTAAGCAGCATGTGTAAGGATCTTGTTTTCTTATCCATTCAGCCACCCTACATCTTTTGATTGGAGCATTTATACCATTTACATTTAAAGTATTTGTTGATAGATATGTAGTTATTGCCATTTTATTATTCATATTTTTTATCTTTTTTTTTCTTCAGGAACTCACTTTGACATTTCTTGAAATACTAGTTTGGTAGTGATGAGCTCCTTCAACTCTTTCTTCTCTGGGAACCTCTTTATCTTTCCTTCCATTCTAAACAATAGCTTTGCCGGGTAATCTTGGTTGAGGGTCCTTGCTTTGCATCACTTTGAATATTTCATGCCAATCCCTTCTTGCCAGCAAAGTTTCTGTTGAGAAATCAGCTGACAGTCTTATGAAGGCTCCTTATGAAGGCAAGCTTTTCTCTTGCTGCTTTTAAGATTCTCTCTTTGTCTTTAATCTTCGGCATTTTAATTACAATGTGTCTTGATGTAGGCCTCTTTGAGTTCACCTTATTTGGAACTCTCTGTGTTCCTGGGCTTGTATTTATTTCCTTTGCCCAGTTAATGACGTTTTCTATCATTATTTCTTCAAACAGGTTTTCAATTTCTTGTCCTTTCTCTTCTCTTTCTGGTACCCCTATAATGCGAGTGTTGACATGCTTGATGTCATCCTAGAGGCCCCTTGAACTATCCTCATTTTTTTTTTCTATTTGCTGTTCCAGTTGGGTGTTTTCTGCTACTTTATCTTCCAAATTGCTGATTAACTCCTCTGCTTCACCTAATCTGATGTTGATTTCCTCTAATGTAGTCTTCATTTTGGTTATCGTATTCTACATTTCTGACTGGATCTTTTTTATGTTTTTTATCTCTTTGTTGAAGTTCTCACTGAGATTACTGAGCACCCTTATAACCAGTGTTTTGAACTCTGCATCTGGTAGATTGCTTGCCTTCATTGAGCTTAGTTCTTTTTCTGAAGCTTTGTTCTGAGCTTTCACTTGGGACATATTTTTTGTCTCCTTGTTTTGACTGTCTCCTTGTATTTGTTTCTAGGTAGAGTTGTTATACCTCCCAGTCTTGGCAGAGTGGCCTTGTGTAGTAGGTATCTTGGGCACAGTGGCCTAGTCTTCCTTGTCACCTGAGGCAGGTGCTCCAGGTATGTCCTTTGTGTGGTTTTGTGTGCTGTCTGGTTGTAGATGAACCTTGATTGCTGTTTGCATGTCAGTAGGTAAGATAGATGCTCTGGCTGACTAGTTGTGAGGATTGGCTGTGACTACAGTGGAGGAGCTCTTATATAGGGGCTGACCCTACATGGCAGGATTTGCTTTAGTGGGGCTCTGGTGTCCTTTGGGTATGTAGTTTGTAGAGGTGGTTAGGTGGCATTTTGTTGTGAGCTGAAGCTGGAAACCAGATATATTGGTTTTAGGGCCTCTTTGGAGGGGCTCTGGTGCAGCCTAAGGTCAGCCACTGCTTGTGCCCTGCCAAGGGCTACTTGGTATGAACTACTACAAACAAATCTGCAGATTGTTGCCACTTGTGCTGGGCTTAGAGGTGCCTGGAAAGGCTAACCTGTGAACTGAGGCCACCTACCATTAGTGCCAAACTTGAGGCTGCTTAGCAAGAAACATGGGGCACACCGAGGCCAGATGCTACTTGTTGGGGTTTGTGAACCTTCGAGAGATTTTAAGAAAGTTTGCAGCATGAGCCAAGACAGGCTATTTGTATGAAAAAGCCACTGTAAATGGCTTGAGTGGGCCCACACATTGGGTTGGGTGAGGTCTGAGGGAATCACCGGGGCAGGGTGAACAGTGTTAGTCAGGTCGACGGAGACTTCGATATAGTGGCCGCTTGAGTTGAGCAGAGAGCTCAACAAAGAAACAATGGCTTCTGCCAGCACTTCTGTCTGGGAGAAAGCTGCCCCTCCAGCCTTTGCCCTGCAACTAGATAATTCAGTTCCTCCTCATATGTCCCTGGTACCTTTTGAGCTGCTGCCCCACTGCTAGAGCTTAGAGCAGGTGAGTCCATCAATGAGTGTGTGGGTCCTTTAATATAAATGCCTGGGACTCCAGCAACCCTCTCTCTCACTCAGCCACAATCTTCACTGGTTTTCACCACCAGAAGTTATATGGATTTCTCTCCTTGGTGCTGGAACCCCACACCAGGGAGCCTGTTGTGGGGCTAGGACACATCTCTTCTTTGCAGTCAAGATATCCCTCCTGATTCTCAACCACCACACATGGTTGTGAGACTCACCAGTTCTGCCTCTCCGCCTCTCCTACTAGTCTCAAGATGGCTTCTTCTGTATATTCTTAGTTGTAGGCTTCTATTCAGCTAGAACTCAGGTGATTCTCAAAGTTGATTGTTTTGTAGTTGTAATTTTGAGGTGGTTGTGGGAGGAGGTGAGCCCGGCATTTACCTACTCTGCCATCTTAATGAGAAGAATCCAATCTCTGACTTTTCATTGGAGGGTTTATTCCATTTACATTTCAAGTTACTCATGCTTGGGTTTAAGTCTGCCATTTTGTCATTTGTTTTTCATTTGTCCCTTCTGATCTTTTATTCCTCCTTTCCAGACTTCTGAATTACTCAGGCTTTTTTAATATTCCTTTTTGTCTCCACTATTGGGTTTTAGTTATAATTCTTTATTATTATACTGTAGTGGTTGCTTAGAAATTTAAATATGCCTCCTTGACTTATCATACTCTACCTTGGATGGATATTATCGTTTATTTTATTTCTACATATGATATAAGTCTCTTTATATACTTATTGTTTTGCTTTGAATGGTCAGTATTTTATATTTACGTATCCACTTGTTATCTATGTTTCTAGTGGTCCACATCTCTTCCTGAAGATGTGTACTTCCAACTGGAATCTTTTGTCTTCATTCTGAAGAACTTTCTTTAGTATTTCTTGCAGTGCAGGCCTGGTAGCAACAAATTATTTCAGTGTTTCTTTTTAAAAAATGTCTTTATTTCACCTTCATTTTAAAAGATGTTTTACTGGATTTAGAATTCTACATTGACAGTATTTTTTCTTTTTAAAATTTTACAGATGTCATTCTCTTGTTCTGTGGCCTTCATTATTTCTGAAGGACGGCCATCATTTTTCATTGCTCCCCTGAATGTAATGTCTTTATTACTGTTATAACTAATGTCTTTTATTGTTATTCTGAATGTAATGTCTATTTTTTCTATCTGATTTTAAGATTTCTCTCTTCGTTTTTGGTTTTTTATCAGTTTGACTGTGAGATGTTTAGATGTGCCTCACTCTTCTGTGTGGTCCTTCCTGTAATCCATAGGGCTCCTCGGGTATATGGGCTAATGTCTTTCATCAATTTTAGAAAACATTTGGCTGTTATTTTTTCAAATGTTTCTTTTGCTCCATTCTTTCTATTTTCTCCTGGAACTTCAAATGTACATATACTAAATAATTTGCTATTGTATCATAGGTCTTCAGTCCTTTTTGTTTTTGTCTGTGTTTGTGTTTTGTTTTGTTTTGTTTTCTGCTTTGTGTGCTTCACCTGGGTAACTTCTATAATATTTTTTGTTTCTATTTATCCTTTTGTCTGTTGTATCTAGTTTATTTTTAAAGATTTTTAACGAGTTCTTTATTTCAGATAGTTTTCAGTTCTAGAATTTCTAATTGGTTCTTTTTTAGAGTTTCCATTTCTCTGCTAAGATTTTTTTCATCTGTTCATCCATTTCATCAACTTTTCCACTAAATTCTTTAACATATTTATGATAGTTATTTTAAAGCTCTAGTCTGCTAATTCCAACATCTGGCTTATCTGTAGGTCTCCTTCTCTAGACAGTTTTTTCCCCTTGATTATGAATCACATATTTTTCCTTTTTCACAAATAAAAGTGATTTTATACTGAATGCTGGACATTGTGGGAATCTTAATAGAGACTCTGAATTTTGTTATCTTACTGAAAAGAGAGCTGAGTTTTTGTTCAGGGGTACTGAAGGATCACCTCGATTTTGCCAAGGTTTGGTTTCCAGTCAGGTCTATTTCAATTTTCTCTTTGTTATAGGGCACAGCCTTTATTCCTGTGGCATGACTTTTACTCTTAAGAAGTGGCCTTTCTGGAGCTTAGTTGAATGCCAGGGATGTTCACCAAGGTCTCTGGCTTTGCTAGTTGAAATTCTTCAATACTGTGTGACTTCTGAAATCTCTGTTCAGCTCTCTGTTCCCCAGGAGCTCTTTTCTGTTAGGCCTTATGGCTTCTTGTCCTAAATATGCTCAGTTTAGGATTTGGCGAAGTACCTGAAGGTAAACCTTATATAGCATTAAGGGATTCCTTCTCAGCTGTTATCTCCTATTTGGTACCCTGACATACCACTTACAGCTGTCTCTGATCTCTGCTTCCTCTACCCAGGAGTCTGCTGTTCTTGACTTGATTAAATTTTCCTTCACGGTGGTTTGTAAATCACCCCTAAACAAAAAGTCGAGGTAAACATGGAAATCATCTCAGTGTTTCCCACATGTACCTCTCTGGTGGCCCTTGCAGTGAATGACTGCCACTTGAGAAAGCTACCAGACTGCCTCTAACAGTTGAAGGATTTCTTCTTTGTTCTTGATTTCTTTTCCTCCCGCTGTCAGTAGTCCCCTCTCTTTTTAAATGGCTCCATGTACATGCAAAGTAGCAAAGGCTTACCATGAGTCTGTATAGATATTAGCCCATTTCCCTTTGGCCTGCCCATTTCCCTTTGGCCTGGATGAGTGCCCATAGCTCAGCCCGCTGTGCTGACCAGCCCTGTGTCAGAGTTTCAGCTCTGATTACCTCATCTGTGATTGTTATTGTGTAGCTAGGTTTGCACTGTCCATGGATAAAGCTGCTCTCATTGGTGAACGCAACCAGTTCTGGGTTCTGAAGAGGAATGCCAGTCAGGTCCAGCCTGCTTGAGTAGACTTCATTCATGACCTCTTCACAATCATGTTTGGAAGGTCCCTCCTCAGTGAGCAGAAAAGTAGCAGAGTTTAATGTCCACACAGTCTTGAGGTGGATATGTGGATTTTTGTAAAGCAGTCCCTGATAATGAGTTATCTTGGTGTTTGTCAGCCACTTGTGTCCTTGATTATTCATTAATACAGTAACAGCATGGGGGACCTTACATTTATATTCTGTCACAGCATGAGCTTGTCCGCTTCTCTGACCAGGACTACTGTGGTGGCTAAGGCCTGGAGGCAAGGTGGCTATCCCGTGGCCACCGGATCTAGCCGTTTGGACAGATATGCAATTGGGCACAGTCATGGTTTGACTGTTTGTATGAGGAACCCCCTGTGCAGTATTATTTTTCTCATATATGAAGAGGTTGAAGTCCTGTATCACGCTCAGTAGTCCTAATGCTGGGGCACTGGTCAAAAGTCTCTTTATTTCTCTGAAGGCCTTTTCTTGTCTGGAGCCCCATTCTAGGGGGTCTTTACCAGACTCAGACTCATACAGTGGCTTGACGATTTCAGACAAAACTTGATATCCAGATCTGGCAGAATCTGGCAGCCCCTAGGAATTCATGGACACTTTTCTTAGTGTTTGGCCAAGGTATTGAAGAGATGGCCTGTTTCTTTTTGTGTTCAAGTGCCTGATGGCCTTCTGAGATAATGAACTCAAGGTATCTGACCTCTTGTTTGAAGATTTGAGCTTTCTTCCATGACACCTTGTATCCCACGGTAGAGAATAGGGCCAACAAGGCTCTAGTACCTTTCCAGCAGTCTTCTTGGGTGGGGCTAGCCAGCAACAGGTCATCTACGTACAGTTCGAAGTCTCTCTGGGGAAGGCAGCAAGATCTGCAGCCAAACAAGGTGAGTGAGTTTTTGAAGCCCAGTGGCAGTCGAGTCCAAGGCAATTGTGTCTTTCTCCTGGTATGTTGGGTCTTTTTTCCCACTTAAGGGCAAACAAAAGCTGGCTGGCTGGTGATAACCAAAGGCAGAAGAAGGCGTCTTTGAGATCGAGGCAGGTGAACCAGCTTGCTTGGGTAGGTAAGAGACTCAGCGGGGTGTACAGGTTCGGGATGACTGGATGGATGGTGACCACTGCATTGTTGACAGTGTGGAGGTACTGGACAGGGCGGTAGTCATTCCCCCCAGGCTTCTTGACCAGTAAGAGCGGAGTGTTCCAAGGTGACTGACACTCAACTAGAATTCCAGTATTGCACAACGCTGGAGGTAGTCCCGAATTCCCAAGCGTGCTTCCTGTGGCACTGGATATTGCCTTTGTGTGATAGAAGTAGCTCCTAGCCTCAGGTCCACCACAATGTGTGATTTTTGGCTAGACCTGGGGGTCCCTTTTCTGCCCAGACAGCAGGGAACTCTTTTAGCAGGCTAGTTGGATTTGTTTGTTTTTTTTCTGGAGAATAGAGGTGCCATTCATCTTTCCTGGGCACAGTCGCAACAATCATTAGAGCAGGTTGGCTCCCCGGGGTGAGACTGGTAGGCTTCCTGGAGGCAAAGGTGATCTGTGCTCCAAGCTTTGTTAATAAATCTCTACCCTAAAGGAGGATGGGGCACTCTGGTAGGTACAGGAACTCATGAGTCACTAGGTGGCCCTCTAACCAACATGAGTGGGCTTTGCAGAATGAGAGGACAGCTCAGTGCCCCATGGCCCTGACGATAGTTGCTGTTCAGTCTGTGAGGGGAGCCATGGGCATAGTCACCACAGAGTGTTCAGCCCCAGTGTCTACCATAAAGGTCATTGATTGGCCCCCTACTTCTATTGTGACCGTAGGCTCCTAGGGACCCAGGATCAGGGAACCCAGTCATCCCAGTCTGATTCTGTTCTGGCCAGGCTGATAAGGTTTTGGATGACTGGCTGAGGCTGATATTTTCCTTTGTGGGGTTGATTGAACTTTGACTCTTCAAATGTCCTCCCGCAGTGGGGGCATTCGTTTTTCCAATGGCCGGTACACCTGGAATGCCTCGCATCGTCTCTCATAGAACTCTGTGGGTAACTCATCTGACTTCTGAAGTACTTCTGCCACTTTTGACACATTTGTCGGTTTTCTGGCCCCAGCTTTTACCCCCTGCAGTATGGCCTGCCAGTACTTGTCGAGAGTCTCTCTTCCATTCGGGACATTGAAGTCCCAATTGGGCCTGGCGTCAGGTGCAGCACCCCCAAGTCCCATGCTGTGGGGTCCAGTGCACTGTCCGGTGTACTTGTTATTGGAGCCACCCTCATGCTTCTGACAGAATTCGGCATTGTTATTCAGTGTTGAAGACAGTTAGGAGGATTTGACGACAGTCATCCCAGGTACGCTGATGGGTTTGGAAGATGGACTTAAAGAGGTCAATCATGGCCTGGGGTTTATCTGAATAGGACAAGGTGTGCTGCTTCCAGTCAAGGAGGTCAGTTGTTCTGAAAGGCTGATAGTAGAGGACAGGGCACCTCGGCTGGAGTGTGCTGCCTTTTTTAATCTCAAAAAGGCCTCGCATCTCTTGGAGAGGCATCTGGAGGGCAACGGGCTGCTGGGCTGGCTGTGTGGCTGAGCGAAGACATCGTAGACTCAGGCTTCGCAGCCACTCAGGCTATTAGGGCAGCAAAGGCACTGATTGTGGAGGGCTCTCTGGTAATTTGGGGTAGAGTGGCTGTGCAAGGACTGGCGGAGTTGTTGGGATGTACAGTGGTGGGAAGAGAGGTTCTTCTTTAGGGTACCCTTGGTGGATGACTCTTGCTGGCTCTTCTTTGTCCTTTCCCTGAGTCAGTCGGGCCACAAGAACCTTACTCTGTCCCTGCCTATTTGTTCAGGCCCAAGGGAGCACTACAGTAGCAATTTGCAACCATGAATTGGTCTGGATGTCCAGGGGTCTCTGTCACTACCTGGTACACAGCTCTAACAGTGGGGAGGTCCAGGGTCCCTTCCAAAGGCCATCCTACCCCAAAGGTGGGCCATTCATGCTCACAAAGAGTTGGAAGTTTTTCTAGGTTCAGCTTGACCTTGTAATCCCCTGGGAAACCTTTCTTAAAATTTTCAATATACAATTTAAGACAGTAGGCTTAGAGAAATCTCCACCCATATTGCCTTAAGGAGCTTCCTAATGGAGGGAGAAAATAGACCTTAAAATTTCAAAAAGGAATCTTTGGAAACATGGCAGAGTGAGAGATGTCCCCAGATCTCTCCCCTTGAAACAACAATAAGATTAATATCTAAAACTCAACAAAAACACCTAAATTGCACACCAGCACTTCTGAGCGTGGGATCTGCACATAAGCTACCACAGGTCAGAACCCCTGGGCGTCAGGTGGTAAACTGGGAGAAATAAAAAATCTGCCTCTAGCAGCCACCGGGACAACCAGTAGGAGGAGGAGGAAGGGAGAAGGAGCAGCGAGTTCCCTGAACAGCCCTGCCTGGAAGAGCTATGAGCTCCCTGCGGCCAGCCAGCGGCAGTGCACAGTCATCACAGCAGAGAAGTGGGATGGCAGAAAAACAATAGTTGATTTTTATTGGCCATGGTTGAAAAACCGAGGCTGAGCCACAGCCTCCAACCCTCAACCCAAAGGGATCCTCCCCCAATACTCTATGAGACCT
The DNA here is from genome assembly GCF_000325575.1 of Pteropus alecto. NCBI lineage: Eukaryota > Metazoa > Chordata > Mammalia > Chiroptera > Pteropodidae > Pteropus > Pteropus alecto. Next base: position 1,960,297 of record NW_006435779.1, read on the forward strand.
AAAACCACGGAGTCCCATGGGAATCTGAGCAAACGCTACCAAAACTGTAGCTAACACTGTCAGGGACTGAAACTGAGGGTAGTGAGCATGATTAAATATCTATCAGAAAATAAAAAGGCATTTTTAAGGCTTTATATAAAGCAGGGATCCAAGAGGCCTAGACACAACCTTAGAACCCAAAAGTAAAGCGCCTTCTTTGCAGCAGGCTAAAGAGAGTCCTTTATATAATAAATCTACCTGGAAAAAAAGCAGAATACATTTCAATTAATGCCCAGGTGGAGAAATAGTCCATTAAACACCATGAACAAACAAGGTGACATGGCATCTCAAAAAGAAAGAGAACAATCTCCGGAAAATAAGCTTATAGACATAGAAATATGCAATTCAAATGACAGAGAATTCAGGATGGTACTTCTGAAAAAACTCAGTGAGTTCCAACATGAGTCATATCAACAATTTCAGGAATTGAACAAACAACTAGATGAGTAGAGCAAGGAGACTGAAACCCTCAAAAAGAACTAAATAGAACTTCTGGAGATAAAAAAAAAAAAAAAACATACTGCAGGAGTGGCAAATTAAATAGCAAGCTTGGGAAATAGAGTCGACCAAATGGGGAAAAGGATCAGTGATATCTAAGACAGAAATCTAGAAATAAATCAGAAGGGAGAAGAGAGAAACTGAAGAAGGAAAAATAATGAAAGAAATTCAGGAACTAGCTGATACCATCAGGAGAGGAAACACAAGAATAATGGGCATTATTGAAGGTGAGGAAAAGGAGCAGGGACTAGAAAGTATTTTCAGACAAATAGTGGACAAGAATTTCCCAAACCTAAGAAATGAGCTGGAGCTTGGAATTCAAGAAGTCAACAGAACACTCAATTACCTCAACCCAAAAAGGCCTTCACCAAAACACATTGTATTAAAATTATCAAAAATCAACAACAAAGACAGAATTCTCAGGCAGCCAGGGAGAAGAAAACATTAACTTACAAAGGAAAATCCATTAAATTATCCTCAGACTTATCAGGGCAAACCTTACAAGCCAGAAAGGAATGGAATCAAATCTTTAAACTATTAAGTGAAAGGAACGACCAGCCTAGATTTGACCCCCTTTATGCTGTCTACCTCTCTCCTCCTCCCACATCCCCTACCCTCTGGTAACCACTAGTCCATTGTCCATGTCCCTGAGTCTCTGTTTGTCCTATTCATTTGTTGTTTTTTGATTTATATTCCACATATAAGTGATACCATGTGATTTTCAACTTTTGCAGTCTGGCTTATTTTACTTGGCATGATTATCTCGAAGTCCATCCATGTTGTCGCAAATGGCAGTATTTCATCTCTTCTTATGGCTGAGTAATATTCCATTGTATATATGTGCCACAGCTTCTTTAGCCAATCAACTATCATAGGACACTTCGGTTGCTTCCATATCCTGGCCACTGTGAATAATGCTGCTATGAACATTGGTGTGTGAATATCTTTTTATATATGGGTTTTCAAGTCTTTGGGGTAAATACCCAGTAGAGAGACTGTAGGATCATATGGTAGATGAATTCTTAGTTTTTTGAGGAACGTCCATACTGTTTTCCATACTGGCTGTACCAATTTGCAGTCCCACTAGTAGTGTAAGAGGGTTCCTTTCTCTCTGCATCCTCTCCAACATTTTTTGTTAGTTGTCCTGTTGATTATAGGTATTCTAACAGGTGTAAGATGGTATCTCATTGTGGTTTTGATTTGCATTTCCCTAATAGCTAGTGATGCTGAGCATCTTTTCATATGTTTGTAGGCCATTTGTATGTCCTCTAGGAAGAAGTGTCTGTTCAGGTCCTCATCTTACTTTTTGATTGGATCATTTGTTTTTTTTTGTTGTTCTTATTGAGTTGTATGAGTTCTTTGTATATTTTGGACATTAGGCCCTCATCAGAGGTATTTCTTGCAAGTATATTTTTCCATTAAAATGGTTGTCTCTTTACCTTGTTGACAATTTCTTTTGCTGAGTGGAAGCTTTTTAGTTTGATGTAGTCCCATTCTTTTATTTTAGCTTTTACTTCCCTTGCCTTTGAGGTAAAATTCATAAAATCCTCTTTAAGTCAAAGGTCCATGAGTTTAGTTCCTTTGTTTTCTTTTATGCAATTTATT
>NW_006435779.1:1964277-1964633 GCF_000325575.1 Pteropus alecto
TAATAATCATTCATTTCTACATAGCTATTGATCTCTCTTTTTATTTCTTCTCTGACCAAGTCATTCTTTAGTAGCATGTTGTTTAATCTCCATGTGTTTTTGGTTCTTCCTGATTTCTTTTTTGCAGTTGATCTCTAGTTTCAAAGCATTATGATCAGAGAATACGGTTGGTATGATTTAACCTTCTTATATTTGTTGAGGCTATTTCTGTGTCCCAATATATGGTCAATTCTTGAGAATGTTCCATGTTAGTCAAGAATATTTTGAAAAAGAAGAGAAACCTACTCTAGCATGAGTTTAAAAATATCATAAAACTATAGAAATTAAAGTGGAATGTTTTGACATAGGATAAACAG
>NW_006435779.1:1964657-1976593 GCF_000325575.1 Pteropus alecto
GAGTGCAGGAATGAACAGAAGTAAATAAGGAAATTTAGCATAGGAGAAAGTTAGAAATTCAAATCAGCACACTCCAGTGTTCAATAAATGGGATTGAAACAGCTAGCTCAACACTCTAAAAAAAACCCCCCAAAAAAACAAAACAAAAAAACCCCAAAAAAACAAAAAACAAAATAAAGCTGGATCACTCTTTACAGCAAAATAAATCCGGAATAGTTTAAAATTTAAAGATTAAATAGAAAAAGTTGTAAGCATACTAGAAGAAAAATTGTTGCATTTTTTAATAATCTTGGATGGGAAAAACATTTCTAACCATATTGCAAAATCCAAAGAACAACAACAACAACAACAACAACAACAACAACAAGATTCCATATAGTTGAAAGACAAAGGATGAGAAGGAGGGGGAATGTTTGTAATGTATTACAGGAATAAAAAGTTAATGTTTAATATCGTTTATATCTCAAACCTCAGAGAAACCAATAATAAAGCAAAGCTATAAAATGAAAAGGGTAAACAAGCTGGACAAAAAAAATTATAAAAGAATACATATAGACAATAATTACATGAAAAGAAGTTCAACTTTATTAACAATAAAATATGAAAATAAAAACAGTATAATATTCTTGCCTAACATAATTGTCCAAATGAAAAAGACAGCCAAGGCTAGTGCCCACTAAGACATAGATAGCACTGGTAAATCTTCTGAGTATAAAGAATGCATACCTTTTGCCCAAGAAATCTCATTTCTAAGACTCTATTCAGAAGAAAAGAACATTAAAAGTTCAAAAAGCTGTAAGCACAAACATATTCATCACAGTACTTACAATTACAAAAAAAAAGATAAAAAAAGACTGAAATGTTCATTAGTAAAATATGGTTAAGCAAATTCTAGTGCACTCTTTGTTCTATATGTGCAGACATCACAAGGTATGATCTATGTTTATTGACATGAAAAGCTGACTATAAATAGTCAAAGCATTAAAGGAAGTTACAGGAAAAGAAGCATGATTCTTTTTAGGAAATAGTGTGATCATTTATCTAAATGAATACACGACATGGTTTTCTAGAACAACAAGAGTTTTGTTGTTATTTTTGTATAATTTGAATTACTTTACCACTTTTCTATAAAATTTTTAATAAATGATGTTTTCAAAAGAGAAAAAAGTAAAGAATAAATGGTCAAGAAAAACTGAGGATTTTTAAAAATGTAATAAAAGGCATTTGCCCTTGCTGGTAGCAAAGCATAGTCTAAAGATATAACCATGAGAACAGAGTAATAATGATACATATGCTGGTAGAAATTTGAAATGAAGAGAGTGAATAGGGGGTCCAGAAAGTGATCCAATTACACATGGGAGTTTAGTTTATGAATACATGACATTTCAAGTGAGTGGGAAAAAGATGAATTATTAATAAATGGTGGTAGAAAAACTACTGCACCACCTAGGAAAAAGATGGATACTCTCTTTTTACCATGCTAATTCCAACTGGATTAAATTCTAAGTGTAAAAAATAAAGACAAAAGAGCACTAGAAAGCACAACAGAGAATTTTCTATAATCTTTATAGCATTTTTATAGTTTTGTAATACATATAGTTTTATAATATATTTATAAAATATTTGTAAATATTTTCTTCTATAAACCTTTTCTAAGTTTGTGAATCTCAGAGGCCCTAAAAAAGAAAGACTGACAAAATTAGTTATATAACAAATTTCGTATTCTATATGAAAAAGTACAATAAACAAAATGAAAATACAAATCTCATAAAAGAAAATACGGTATTTATTATCAATGTAACAAAGGCTGCCTAAAAAGATAGAATCAAAACTTTAACCATAATTATATCTGGATGATCTTTATTTCCTTCTTCACAATGTTTTGTCTTTCCTTAAATTTTGTCACTGAATATAATACTTTAATAAATAAACAAAAAACTCTTTTAAAAATTTAAAACCAAAACATTTTAAAAGAAAATAAAATTATTCATAAAATTTTTTGAAATCAGGGATGGGAGTAGGACTTTCTAAGCTTAAAATGAGAGAAGAAAAGAATGCCCTTTCCTCTATGGGACCAAGTTTACATATGCAATGGCATCCTTGCAACTTCCACCTGTGGGTTTCATAAACATCTCAAACTTAACCTGAGCATAATGCAACTTCTTAGTGCCCACACTCACCGAGGGTATGAGAGATCTAAACCTCAACTACCAAAACAAATGAACAAACAAAATAAAATGAAGTCAATATATAACTTTTAATATTGATAAATCAAGAAATAATAGGATCTGCTATTTTCTGCTGAAAGCATTTCAGTACTGTCATCACCGGGAAGGGGAAAATGGGCAAGAGGAAGAAGACATGTCTCTTTTTTCTTGAGGGCCCAACCCAGAGGTTGCCCACACCACTGCCTCTCACATGCCATTGGCCAGGACTAAGGCACATGACTATAGCCAGCTGCAAGGAAGGCTGGGAGATGTTGTCTTTATTCTAGGAAGTCATGTGCATAAATGATATTACTCTGGGAGTAGGAAAGGATGGATATTGAAGAACCAGCAGTCTTTGCCATAATTACAGCATGGTGTATAGTGCATACTCTCATTTGTATAAATTCCACTGCTCACATTCACACACACACATGCATCTTGATGGATGAGAGGATGCTTACAATAATATTGGGAGTATGGGTGAGTTTCACTCATTTCCTTGAACTTTTCTGTACTGAATGAAATTTTATCATGGGCATATTTTCCAATATAGCTTTTTTCCCCAAAATGAGTAATATAAATTAAATCTAAGGTCAGAGATTTCCTGATGAAAAACATGTAACCATGGGAGGCTCTGGGTCTGGGATGAACCTTCAGAGTTATCAGAAATTGAGAGCCTTTGTAATCCCCCAATTATTGGTCATTGCATGCAGACTGTCTCCAGAGAAGGGTGAAACTTTGGGCAGGGCAACCTCTTTGGGCCCAGAGCAATTCCAGGAGAGAATTGAGTTATGGGACATCAGCAGCTAGCACTCAGCTGGTGGAATAGTTGGTGGAATGTATATCCGTACTGAAGGAGGGATCTAGGTGGTGTGCCATGGCATCCACTACACCAGGCATAGATACAAAGCCATGGCCTTGAGCCAGAAAAAGTAAGGAAAAGAGAATCAGCAATGTCATTTTATACATACTATGTGTTTGTCACTGTGCATGTTATCTTATTCAATAGTCTTGCAAGGTGAGTGCTTAATTTCACCATTTTTATATGCATGGAAACTGAGTTCCATTATACTAGGAAAGCTTGTCCAAGAAGAGACAATGGGTATAACATAACCAGGATTCTAACTCAGACAAGGATACCTTATTACAAAACCACTTTCTACTTCCAGCATTAGGTCACCAAGATTGAGATCTTGTTTAGATTGGCTAGGATAAAAATTGCAAAAGGCATCAAAAAAAGACTTGTAAAACCATGTTGGCAACAAGAACAAAGAAGGAAAGTTCTGTTACAAGGAAAAGGTAGTACAAACTGACTGATAACAGAAGACAGAAGCACTACATGCAACAACCTTTCTTTAAATCTTCCTCAGGAAAGAGAATGGTCTTAAAATTAAACTTATGTATGGCAAAGTGTATAACCTGAACACTTTGAAAAAACATTAGACAGACCCAAATTGAATGACTCTACAAAATAACTGGCCTGAAATTTTCAAAAATGTCAAGGTCATTAAAGGTAAAGGAAAGCTGGGAAAATATCCCAGATTAAAGGAGATCAAAGCTTGATTAGGCCCACACTGGACTGAGGAAAACCGTATAAAGGACAATATTCGGACTTAAGCAAAGTTTTAGTATAGATTATAGGTATTATAATAGTTTTGTTATTGATGTTAAAGTTCATGATTTTGATAATTACATGATAGATATGTAAAATAATATTCTTGTTCTTAGGATTACATGAGTGAATGTTTAGTGGTAAAGGATCATAATATCGAGTTTATTCTAAAATATTCAGAAAAAAATTATATATAAAATAAAAATAAAATAATTGTACACATAAGTATATACATATATATCATGAGAAAGAAAGAAAGTAAATATTCCTAATGAAAAGTTAATAATTGGTGAACTTAGGTGAAGAGGTGAAGATATAGGAGAGTTTATTGTAATATTCTAGCAACTATTTTGTATGTTTGACATTCTTTAAAAATAAATGGAGAGCCAATAGAATGAGAGTATCCAGCCATGCTAAAGGAATTTAGATCTAATAACACAATTTACTGCTATACAAATGTTACAATTTATGAAAAGTGGATTGTGACGATTATAGATTGATAAACTTCAAATTGATCCTTGGAATAATTCTGGAATGTACTTTCAAGTAGATGTATTATGAGTACTTAGAAGATTGTGAGAATTTCTAGGGATCATTATTAACTCCCCGACAAAAGTAAACAAATATATGCAAATTAGATCATATTAACCTCATTTTCTTTTTTAAAATAAATTAAAGAAATAATCATCGTACTGTATCCTGATTTTGGCAATGTTTTTGACTTTTTATCCCCATGGATAAAATGACAATACATCACTTGAGGGCATTTTTACAGCAAAGTGAACACCACTCCAAAAGTTGATTGAATCTGCTTTAGATGGGGGATGAAGCAGAATGGTGGTGGACGGGTATCAGTTTTCTAGGGTAACAAAGTACCACAGACTGGTGGCTTAAGTAACAGAAATTTATTATCTCACAGTTCTGGGAGCTGGAAGTTGGAAATTAAGGTGTTGGCAGGTTTCTTCTGAGGACTGTGGGGAAAGGACCTGTTCGAGGCATCTCTCCTTGGCTTATAGATGGCCATCTTCATGTTCACTTGGCATTCTCCCTTATGTATTTCTGTCTTCAAGTCCCCCCCGCCCCTTTTTTAAGGACACCAGTCATATTGGATTAGGGCCTAACCTAATGACCTCATTTTAACTCGATTATCTCTGTACAGACCCTATTTCAAATAAGGATCACATTCTGAGTTACTGGGAGTTAGGAGTCCAGCATATGAATTTTCATAACAGTAGAAGTGAGGGGAGAACTCTGGGAGAACATCACAAAGCCTTATTCTGTTAAATTCTATTGAGAAAAGGCAATAAAAGACCCACTTAACACCTTTGGAGACTATCTAAAGATGTAAAGGGAAAATAATCAGTAGAATGATGATGCAGCTAGCATAACTGATATGGATTTAGAGGGGAAGGTTTCCATGGCCAGCTCCCATGCTCATTGTGCCACCCTGCTATTCACCATTTTCGATCTTGAGACTCAGCAGGCTTCTGGGTGGCATGACAATTAAATGAACAAGAGGTATTATGCAAACTGCAAGCCCCATATAACCCTCTCATCACAGGCATCACCACCTGCTGGGAGACTTAATCAGCCCTCCAGCAGTGTGAGCTCCCAGCAGGTGGGGTAGAGGCAGCATTGACATTCAGGAGCCAGAGCAGTCTGTCATTTCTTCTATAACTGTCTTTACCTGTTTGAGAGAAAAGGATTTACTCATTTACAAATCTAATTGTGTGCTAATTCTAAAACATATTTAGGAAATTTCCATTTGTTTCCTATTCTTTGGAGGAGCTGAGGCCTTCAGTCCTTTATGAGATTCTCCACAACTTCATTCAAGATAGCTCCTTCTCAGACCTCTAATTGTATCTCACCCCGTTGGTCATCACAAACCGCCTTATTTCTTTTAATCTCACACTTCCTTATAGGAAAAGAGTAGATTTCTGTGCACCCCAGTAAATACTGCTGGTGTTTTTGCTCCCTCTACTTTGGCTTCTGTTTCTTCCTACCTGTCCAGCCGAGATCCCACCATCTGCTCTCCCCTCTAACATTTGGAATCTAATTTCATCCAAGGGTGTCTTGGTTTATGCCTTTATACAGACTTAAAGTTTCTGTCGTAACTTATTAATTTACCTTGGAGTCCCCTTTCGCCCAATTAGTGTTTCCCAGGTGTCTTCCACAGGGCCTTAGTATACATCATACCTCAGCCTATATTCACATCATAGATCCAGAGGTCCCAAAGTCAAGAATGTTTAGTAAATGCTTTGTATCTTTACTGAACTATTCATCAGAACATTTCTGATTTTCCAAAAAGGAGTATGGAGCACAGCATTTCCCAAACCGTTCTCACTTAGAATTTCATTTTTCAAACACCTTAAGGAAATAATGTCCAATTTTCGTAAGTGCTGGTCTGCACCCAGTGTCTCCACTTCCAATTAGTCTGTGACAGAGATGGTTATCTGTCCACTAAAACCCTTTTTCTCTTCTTGAACACAGAGCTAGACTCCATTTCCTAACGTTCCTTGTAGCTAGGTGTTACCAGGTGACCTCGTTCTTCCCTGTGCAAGCAGGTGTGAAATTTGCCTCTTCAGGCCTGACCTACAAACCTCCTATGTACTCTTTTCTACATCTTCTCCCTTCTGGCTGACCAGGAGATCAACACTCTAAGGACCTTGGCAGAGCTTCCATAAGCCAAGTCCTTGAACATCTAAATGGAGGAAAGCTACCCTGATGATTGGAATACCTGCCTCAGGTTGTTGCATAAGCAAGAGATACACTTTTATGTTAAGCCATGAAATTTGAAGCCTATGATTACTGCAGCCTAACTCTCACACTGCCTCATTTCTTCTCCATTCCCTGTAATTATGCATAAAAGAAAAATTAACTTCTTCCTTCTTTAGGGAACTACCATTCAAATTCTTTGTTAGAGCAGCTCAACCTATATATCTTAACTTACACAATATATAAGATACTGGTCATTGCTTAATAATGCAACAAATAACTTGGACTGCCTAAAACAAGAGTTGATTATTCATATACTCAGGATTTGAGGATTTTGTTGCTGGAGAAAATGAAATAATCTCGGGATATGGAGAGAAATTAGGCTTCCAGAAAGTTCATGACCTTTCAAAAGAACCCAAATCTATTAGCTTAGTTTGTGTGCTGCCTTGACTACCCAGAGGTTGGACTGTCTGAGCATGGTTTATCATCACAAAAGTGGGAAAACATAGCTTAGTGGACAGATAATAACTTCCTTCACCACTCTTCCTGTTATGGATTCTTAAAGTGGAAGAGCCTCCAAAAGAAATATGGTCCCTCTCAGTCCCTATCTCTGCTTCAAGACAGGATACAATAAATATTATCAGTAAGAGATGGCTTCCTAGCCCATTTTCGAAATACTTGGATTTTCTACTAAGTAACAAATGTCTTGTCAGGGAACAATGACTTTGAATTACTTTATAGTTTGTCAAAGCCCTTTCACACCCATTAGCTCTCCTATTTCATTATCCTACTAACTTGGGTGTGAGGCAGATATATTACTATTTTGGCTATTATACTCAAAGAATCTAAGTTACTTACATGAGATCATGAGGCCTTCAGGAGCAGAGCCAAATTAGGATACCTGGTATCCCATTCCCTTGACCACCTTCCTTGTCACTTACCAGCTTTTTCTCTTAATCACCCAAATTAGTGAACATTCCCTGACCATCTATCTATTCTGTGGAGGGCCTGAGCCCTCACATGTAGAGGGCATGTGAGTGGGCCACGAAAGTGGACAGGACAGAACTCTTGGCCTCTTTCAGGCTTGGTAGGGAAATATGACAGGCATGTACACACTGCAACAATATGAAACTCTGTAGGATGACAAGCAAAGGCATCAATGCTCTGAGCTTTTCAGACCAGAATAACCACTAAGGACAAAAATTAAGGTGTTGCAACTGCAAGAACCCCCACCCTCCCACACCATAGGCGCTGTACCCGAAGCTTGCAGGAACTAATACCCTGCCCCCTACACACATGCACACACACACACAGAGAGCAGGAATTCAGACTAAACACACCAGACCTGTCATTCTTATGTTGGAATTCAACATTCAAGTTTAAACTCCCAGCTCTCAGACTTCTATTCTCTACCACACCATCACTACTTAGTGTTCTTTGAGTACTCTTAATCTAATTTTCTACTTCTCCTTCACCTCCCAATCACTTCCATTGTGCTCTCTGGAACTGGCCCCCACCTGGCCAACCAAGCTCTGTTTAGGACACTACTTACCTTTGGATCTCTCAGGTGGTAGCGATTTAGCAACCCACAAACCTCAGGATGAAAACATGAGTGTGGCAACACGCATTCCAAATCCTCCCACTGTAGGAACTGGAAAATGTAAAACATGTTTTTCTTAAAACTCCATGTCCTAGAATTTCTTAAGTCAGAGTACAGATGTGTGACCTGGCTTCTGTCAATCAGAGGCACCCTACAGGGCACCTGGAGGTGGAGGTGAATCAAGTCATCTGAAGGTGAATTAGGTTTCCTGGCAAGCTCTGTAAAGGGAGAGTATTAGGCAGCTGAGGAAGTTGCGAAATCCCGTGCCCTATAGAGTCAGAGCAATAAGTAGTGGGGGCATTTTTTTTCTGACTGTGTTGTCCCAGAACACACTGCCTCCAGAACTCTAACATTCAAGCTTGGTTCTGTGGCACTCTTGAGATGTTTGGAGTGAATTCCACTCTCTGCAGCTAAGAACTCTGACCTACTGATTTATTCATTCATTGTAGAAATATTTATTGAAGACTTACTTTGTGCCAGGCAGTTTCCTAGGTGCGGGAAATCCAGCAGTGAACAAGATAGACATAATTCCTGCCCTTGGGGGGCCCACATTCAGGAGTGAGAGGGTAACTGACAATTATATAGATATAAGTCAACTATATAGTATAGTAGTGATACATATGGTTCCTGTTTCTTATCTCTCTCTTTCAAGTTGCTCTTTGTTGCTTGCTGAAACTAAGGTTAAAAGAAAATCTCTAGGGTTCTGCATGTCCCATCCCCCATAGAGTGACAAACCACTTCTGCTATTACTCATTTTTCTGCACCAAACTTTGCATTATGTCAAGCCTGTCATCTCTACAATCCACAAACTACAGTGTACATGAAATATAACTTTACTGATGCTAACAAGTTCTAGTTGAAGTCTCCATGTCACCAGGATGGTTAAACCTTCCCCTTTCCTCAGAATCAAATCCAAGTTCAGGGGTGGGTGTGGATCTTACCAAGGGTCTGGAGTCAGATGGGGCCTCTGGTACTTTATGTCCGTCATTTGTCTGTGTTAACACATACGCAGAGGTCCATTGTTCTTGGGTCCTTGGTTGTTTGAGAGCTCTCCCATGTACCTGCCTACATCCATCTCTCTGGTTCAGTGGCTCTTGGGAACATGAAAATCTCTGAAATGGCTATGTTGTGCCCTCACTGTCTAAGACACCACAATGTTATTTTCACTCTCTGGGTTCTGGTTGCCCCCCTGCTACCCTTCTCAGAGAGGGACATATCAGCTCCATCTCTTCTCAGATCCCCCAAACCTCTCACATTTAGTCCAGCCAAACAGGACATAAGTGTTTTTCCACATTATTTCTTCTTTGGAATCACCCTCTTCTCTCCAGTTAGAAAAGAAAACCCATTGCTCTAATTTACATTTTCTCCCAAATGTTTTATGCATGCCAATAATTTATTCCTTTCCTAAAATGGCCTATACTTTTGAAATCAGAAGAGAGCATTTTCTACCTCCCTTACCCTAACCCCTAGGTTTTCTGATGTCCTGATCTCCCCCTGAGGCAATGAGCCTGGAGCAGTGTAATTTTTTGAAATGACATAGAGGAGCAACGCGTCGTAATGAAATAAATGATGAAGGATGGAGGGTGGAAAGAAACAGCTAATATTTTTAAAATATCATTTTATTGACAATAAAATACAGCAGGAGAACTACAATAGGATAGTAAGAATGAAGACATGGAATGGAAAAGAAAGCTAATACTACTGATGTGTATCAATCTGTCATTCTGTGGCAGATTGTTTTGGGGATCGAAGGAAGTTTGATCAGGTTAGTTGCTTGTATTTTCATGTAGAAGCCTGATTATTTTTTCTAATCAAGAGACTGCTCAAGCCAAGTTATAGATAATGCTCATGATTGTAACTGCACAAGATTTGTCAAGACTCAGGTTATAGTCATGGGGACAATAAGTTTTGGTTACACTAAAGATATTATCTTAGCTTTAGATGTGATTCAGCCCCAAGCCCACTGAGGCAGAACCACCCCCACTGGCCACAGTACTAGACAGTCCCTTCTGAACACAATGATCAATTACCCCAATTCCCTTAGTTTCCATGACAACTGATTTTCCCCTGTGTAACCCATACTCTTGAGAGGGGTGGGGTGTGTTGAGAGCCTTAGCTTGCCTGTGTCTCTGAGACTTGTAACTCCTTGAAATAAATTCTTACTTTCTTTGCTGCGAACCTCCCTGCATTCTTCTTTGACTTGAATGCAGGCAAATGAACCTTTTTTGTTCAGGTAACAAAAACTAAACTGTGTTGTGGAGAAATAGTATTTCTGCTGTGTGTACTGTTCCTTTAAAACGTGAGAACAAGAGTGAATGTGTGAGGAGAAAAGTGACTTCTATATAAAGGAAAAGCTACCCAGAGGCAAATCACAATAAAAGGGACGCAGACATGGGTAGAGCAGCTTCAAGTGGCCAGAATGAAGGATAAAATCAAACCATAATGGAAAAATCTGCCCAAAGGAATATAGAAAAACAACTCAACATTGTAAGAAAGTGAAGGCTAAAAATGAAGCTATGAGCAGAAAGAGAAGGAAAAAAATGAGAGAAAGAAAGAGAGAGAGAGAGAGAATGAGAGAGAGCAAGAGAGAGAGAGAAGGAGCAGCAGTAGAAAAGGAATAGTAAGTCATGCTGAGTAAAGAAGGTATTCATATGTAATATATTCAAGAAGCATATTCCTTAAAACAAGTTTTTGGTAAATCAGTATATTTGATAAACATTAATTCTTTATTACTCATTGGGCAAATGGATGTTTGAGAACTGACTACAGTCCCAGTTCGAGAGCCTAGATTTTAACTTAGCTTCCAGATCTCAAGCCCTAGCTCTTCACACCATGTTCCACTTCCTCCTGAAACAAATGAAAGAAGTGAAGTAAATTAGCCAAAAAAGAAATCAAACAAGGACTTCAAAGTAAGCTGAGAAAGGTTCATTAGTTTCACACAAATAGGAATAGAAACAGTTGTAGAAGGACCTAAATGTGCCTGACAGATCAAAGATATAGTTGTGTGAATGGCAAAGAGTTTTCCCAAATAACTGTAAATATGTATATGTAAATACAAGTGCATGCAAAGATAAAGAGTTTCTAAAATGTTTTAAGGAACTTTAGTTACCACTATGAAATGTGTTTTGTTTTAAATGTGATATATATATTTACATACATACAGACAGACATATATATATCTAACTTTGAAAAGGAACGAAATACTGACATATGCTACAACATGGATGAACCTTAAGGACATTATGCTATGTGAAATAAACCAGTCACATAATACTGTATGATTCTATTTATACAAGGTACTTGGAAGAGGCAAATTCATAAAGACAAAGTAGAATGGAGGTCTCCAGGTGCTGGGGTTGGGGGGAAAGAAATGGAAGTTGTTGTTTAATGATAGAATTTCTGTTTGGGATGATTAAAAAATCTGGAAATGGATAGCAGTGATGGTTCCACACCATTGTAAATGTACTTAATGCCACTAAATTGTAGACTTAAAAATTTTATGTTATGTATATTTTACCACGATTAAAAAAAAAAAAAACTTGGAAGAGAGAAGTAAAAAAAAGAGTGTCAAAGTAATGCAATGTGAGAAAGACTTGGCTCTGTGTTTCTAGCTTTGAAAAAGGAGAAAGGGGCCATGAGCTAGAGAATAAAGACTCTTAGAAGCTGGAAAATGCAAAGAAACAGATTCTCCCCTAGAGCCTCCAGAAAGGAAAGCAGCCCAGGAACACCTTGATTTTATTTTATGGTTTTATTTTTTTTTTCAGTTAAAATGACATTTATTTATTTATTTTATATTTAATTA
>NW_006435779.1:1978005-1980556 GCF_000325575.1 Pteropus alecto
AAATGCCGATGGGATTTTGATGGGGATTGCATTAAATCTGTATAATGCTTTAGGTAATATGGTCGTTTTTACTATGTTGATTCTTCTGATCCAAGAACATGAAATATCTTTCCATTTCTTTGTATCTTCTTTGATTTCTTTTAATAAGGTCTTGTAATTTTCATTATGTAGGTCCTTCACATGTTTCGTTAAATTTATTCCTAGGTATTTTATTCTTTTTGTTGCAATACCAAAAGGAATGATTTTTTTCCACTCTTTTTTCTGACACTTCATTATTAGAGGACAGGAACACTATGGATTTTTGAACATTAATTTTGTATCCAGAGACTTACTGCATTTGCTTATTGTTTGCAGTAGTGTTCTTGCGGAGTCTTTAGGGTTTTCTATATAGAGAATCATGTCATCCGCAAGTAGTGACAGTTTGACTTCTTCATTTCTTATTTGGATGCCTTTTATATCTTTCTCCTGTCTGATTGCACTCGCTAGGACCTCCAATGTTATATTGAATAGCAGTGGTGATAGTGGACAGCCTTACCTTGTTCCTGATCTTAGAGGGAAGGTTGTTAGTTTTTCACCCTTAAGTATAATTTTGGCTGAGTGTTTGTGGTATATGGCCTTTATTATGTTAAGGTATTTTCCTTGTATACCGATTTTGTTAAGAGTTTTGATCATAAATGGATGCTGTATTTTGTTGAAGGCTTTTTCTGCATCTATTGATATGATCATATGATTATTATTATTTTATTTGTTTATGTGGTGTATCACATTAATCAATTTGTGTATATTAAACCATCCCTATGCTTCTGGGATGAAGCCCACTTGATCGTGGTGAGAATCTTTTTAATATGTTGCTGTATTCGGTTCGCTAGTATCTTATTTAGGATTTTTGTATCTGTGTTTATAAGAGATCTTGGCCTGTAGGTTTTTGTTTGTGTTATCTTTACCAGGCTTTGGTATCAGAGTAATATTGGCCTCATAAAATGAGTTGGGAAGTCTTGCCTCCTCTTTCAGTTTTTGGAAGAGTTTGTGGAGAAGAGGTATTAAATGTTGTTTGAATGTTTGGTAGAATTCACTAGTGAAGCCATCTGGTCCTGGACTTTTACTTTTTGGTAGGTTTTTGATGATTGTTTCAATTTCCATACTGTTGAATCATCTATTTAGATTTTCCAGTTTTTCTTGATTCAGTCTAGGAAAGTTATATTTTTTCTAAGTACTGGTCCACTTCTTCTAGGTTATTAAGTTTGAATTATATACTTTTTCATAGTATTCTTGTGTGATCCTTTTTATTTCTGCAATGTCAATCGTCATTTCCCCTTTTTCGTTCTTGATTTTATTTATTTGTGTCCTCTTTTTTCTTTAGTGAGTTTAGCCAGGAGGTTGTCAATTTTAGGGACACCTTGATTTTAGTCCAGCGAGTCCCATTTTGGACTTTTGACCTCCAGAACTATAAGAAGTAAATTAGTGTAAGATAAAAAAAAAAAGTTTTACCATCACCAAACACAAATTTCTCTTTATTTTAAACTAGCTGACTTAATACTGCTACCTTATTACATAGTAACATGAAGATTAATAAATAGAACTTCATTTAAATTGAAGTTGAGAAGACCTGTAGGCGGAGCTCTCGTGCCCTACCACTCATTCTCAATTACTCCAAATAGGGAGATAGTACTTTCCACCTCCAACAGTAAGATGTTTTTCTACTCTACTACTCCAGCAGGAAGGAAGAAGGAGATCTTCTTTTCACCTAGCGACCACTCAGCCAATGAGAGACTGTTACAACTCAGCCAATGAAAAGCTACTGCATTTCCAACTCCCAATTTCCTCCAATGAACTCTTTGTTTACAACAGCCTCTTTGAACTCCCTCTATCTTCTATAAAGAATGGTCCTCTCTTTTGGACTTGTGAATGGTTTGGCATTAGACTATATGGCCTGCATTGCAAGTTGTTCCCGTAGTAAACCCATTTTGCTTGAAAAATAGCTGTCTGTCTGTACACATTTTGCGACCAGAGGAAAATCTTCCCTCAAGAAAGTCATCTTTTTCCTTCCCTGCACCACCTCAAACGTGAGTATAGCTAACCAGTCTTTTCTCAGGATTCCAAGAAACCTCCTACTTGAGGGCAAAGTCATGGAGCTGTTGGCTCCCAAGTAGATGTAGCAAATGAAAATACAGAACCCCAAACAAACAAAAGACCCACAACCAGTTAAATGTGAGTTAACCATATAATATCTGGAACATATACTAAAAAACTATTGGTTGTTTATCTGAAATTTACATTTAACTGGGCATCGGTATTTTACCTGGCAACCCTATTTCTGGGCCAGATTCAATGACACCACATACAGATTTTTGGTTGTTTTGTATTTTTCCAAGATTAAAGGATAGATTTGTCATTTTAAAAAAATCCAGTTTCCAGATTATTTTTCTAAATGTGTTTTCGCTCCAACTGGCTGACTTTCAATAGTCCTGAAGACTCCGTAAGCACAGAGCGGACTTCGAAGCTGGAGAGTCTCCATCTGTAACCAGAGCGGGAACGCTGTGTGCAGGCCTAG
>NW_006435779.1:1980607-1992564 GCF_000325575.1 Pteropus alecto
GGCGTAGTCCCCCGCTGCCTTAGGCGCCAAGAACGAGCACCTGTCATCTCTCAGGAGCTGCCAGCGCTCTCCCTCCCCCATCCTCAGGGCGCGGCCCTGATCCCCTGCCCTCCCTGAGCCATCTATTTATACCGCTGGGCTTCACAGGCCCATATTAGGCAGTGCTGGTCAGTCAGACCCACTGCAACCCTCCCGCCCTGCGCTCTCCCGACTCGAGAGCGTAGGGAGGGCCACCAGGCCAGGTCGCGGCGCCATTGCGGGCAGCCCCTGCAGAGGGAGCCGGGCTGTGCCTCAAGACTCCGTAAGTAACCGAGCGACAGGGGAAACGTGGGCGTCGAAAGCCTTGTCTTAGACCTAGGGCCAAGGGAGAAGGGTCGCAGCCCGGAGTTGGAGGCAGCCTCATTGCTTGCAAGTCCCTCTGAGCTTCCCTTGGTCGCCCTCGGGCCAGCTCCTGCTAGCAGGGCTCAGCTCAGCAGTCGCCTTCTCCTAGAGACCATCTCTGCCCAGCCAGCACCCCCTATCCTGCTGTTTTCTGTCGCATTGTTCAGTTTCATAGACTTTACGGTGTTGCCATTCTCTGAACTGTCTAATTATTTGATCATTCGCCTCCCTCACTAGATTGTGAGCTCCAGAAAGGTAGGAACACTCCTCTTTCTGTTCCAGGTTGTCTTCCTAGAACCCTGAATAGTGCTCGGCACTTTTAAAAAGCTTCAATAAACATTGAGTGTATCCCTGGGCAACACTCTTAATTTTAAAGCCAGGAATATAATTGTCCTGCTTCCCACCCCCACCCGCTCCGGCCACACACACAAACGATTCTTAAGCAGAACTAATGAGCTATAATGCATATTAAAAATTCTTTGAAAAGTATAAAGCATGGTGAAAATGCAAAACATTGTGAACTCAAAAGAAAGAAAAAAGAAGCCTGTCTTATTTAGCTTTATCATCCATATGCCTGACCGTTATTAAACACCTAGTGTGGGGATGTATATTACTATTAAATGAATCAGGCATTTGTCCATACCAGTGGGAGACTCACAATGCATTTAGGGTGATGTCGGTGTTCTGAGTCTTTTTCTACCACTGTCTGTGAAAGATGGTGATGCTGAAACAAATTAGGGTATGGGGATATTATGGTAAAAACCAGGGTTCACAAACTTAAATGGCTGTAGGATAGCTAAAGGGGCAGGGGTGAGAAAAGCAATAGAAGGAGAAGAATTATAAATAATAACTGATACTCAAGTCTGAAAAGGGAATAATGTGCACTGTGGAATGGGAAGGTAGATGTGCCATTTGAGAGGTGGCAACTGGCTACCCAGATCCTGCACACTGTTGTTGCCATGGGAATTATGGGCCCACTGCTGTTGCTACATCTTCCATTATTTTCAATAGATGCTGGAATGTTTCAATTTTGCTTGTTGAATTTACCAAAAAAAAATAAAAAATAAAAAAATAAGAAAGAAAGAAGAAATAAATAAGTAAAGAAAGAAAAAGAAAAGAAAAGAAAGAAAGGAAGGAAGGAAAGAAAGAAAGAAGAAAGAAAAAGAAAGAAAGAAAAGAAAGAAAGAAAGAAAGAAAGAAAGAAAGAAAGAAAGAAAGAAAGAAAGAAAGAAAGGTAGAAAAGAAAAGTCTATGAGCAGCTAATTTGTTATCTCTGACTTCAGTTGTTCTCTAAGCGTGGGGGCCAATTTCCTGAGAGCACGTGGAGTGAGAAATGAGTGTCACAAAGCATTAAGCTATGGGCAAGGAAATCAAGTTAATGATTCTGGGTGATTTTTTTAACTGGGACAAAAGGATAGCAACTTGAAGAATCAAGCACAACTTTTATATGTATAAAAAATCTTCAAGATACTGGTTTATTAACGTGTATAAAAGGTTATCATGAACTTGTAATTTAAGACTAAGCAAAGCATTCATATCATTGCAGAAACCACATCAAGCAACTCTTATGTGTCAGGCATCATCACAGACAGATGTTAAGAATACAGAAGTGATTAAGACATGAGCCCCCTACCCTCAATGTGCTCATCATTGAAAGGGGAGGCAGGCATACATATAAATTGCAGCAACCACAGTGCAGCCACTTTGTTCAATGTACAAGCAAGGAAGAACAGAGAAGGCTTCACTGAGGAAGTGATGTCTGAACTGAATTTTGAAAAGCCAGTTACATTTTTTCAGGTATAAAAGCATGTATGCATTGTTAGTGGTTCAGTACTACTAAACTATTGAAAAATGGAAAGAAGGAAAGTTAGGAGATGGGACAGGAAAGGTTAGGAGGTGCCAGATTGTGAAGGGCCTCATAATGCCCGAATGAGGAATCTTGTTGGTGAAAATAGTCTCAGGATAATTTTTTTAAATATGGAGTAGTGATTTTATATACATGATAGTCACCAACTTACAGAAGGGTTTTGTTTTAAACATTGGAACTGGGACATCATTTTCCGATATCATGTTGACATTCTTCATCTTCCCAACCGAAGTCTGTTGAAGGCAGTTTTAGACAGACTGGAATTTAGAACACTATCCAAGTCATTTCTCAGGTCTTCAGATATTTTCATCATGAAAATTGAAGGCTTAGCTGTTGATCAACTCTATAATTTTATATTATAACCTACTCACCATGCTAAATATTTCTATGGGGGCAAATGCACACTAATTCAGGAATTTGTTAACCTTTTTTCCCACCAAAGCAGGGGTAGAAAAGAGTTGTTTTCACTCTCCCCGCAAATTTTTGCTTTATATCTAGTCTGCTCATTCAGACTGAATAAGTAAATTGTAAGCTTTTGTATTTTCCAATCACATAAGTTGGGCTGCCTACACCTTGACAACTTTTATATAAATATTATATATATATAATATTTATATATATATGTACATATATATGCATAGATATAATTTACAATGAGTGTTAGATTTTCAAAAGGTATGTTACTCTAATTTAATATAATTTTTTATTTTAAACTTAGTTTATGCCATATTTAAGACATACAAAAAGGCATAAAGAATAATTATGTATTGGGTACCCATCATACAGCTGGTGAAGTGAAACAGTGAAGTGAAGTGAAACAAGCAGTTGAAACTTGTCATCCTTCTCCAATTGTCTTCCTCCTTCTCACCTCCTGAAGGCAACCACTATCCTGAATTTGGTATTTATAATTACCCATAATTTCTTTATATTCTACTACAGTTTTTTGTATCTTTAAAGAATATGTGGCATCTAGTCTTCTATAGCCTTTTTTATACATTATTATGTTTGTGAAATTCACCCATATTGATACATGTAGCTGTAGTTCATTCTTTTTTTTTATGCTGTGTACTATTCTCTGGAGTGAATACACTACAGCCTATTCTGTTAATGTATATTTAGGTTATTCCCAATTTTTTGCTTTTCAAACAATGCTGCTATGAATTTAAACTACTTTTAACTTTGATAAAACATGGAGGCATAGCTATATGTAAATTGTTATTTAGAAAAAAAGCAACTTTAAAGATAATGTAAAGATTATAAAATTAAACATTGTGAAAGCAAAACAGTGGTAATTTAAGTAAATTAACATTATTATGTCACATTAAAATTTAGAGCAGTCCATTTCTCAAAACTAAATATACTGGACATGAGTACAACTGCATTTTGGATTTGCAAAGTAATTAGGCTTTATTCTTGTGATTTATATTTATCTTTGCTGCTCATTTATTCTCCATTATTATGGGTACTATTAATATGAATGCACCAGTTCAGTCTTCTATAAATTGGAGCAGAGAATAACTTCCCATTGATATCATTGAGAACACTGATACAATTTTGTCTCGCTGATGAAAGGAGAATGCCCTCTATGCCCTCATTAAAGAAAAAGTTGCTGTCAGCTCTCTTTTATGAGCTGTGTTGGTAACCACAAGCAGTTTGTATATGGACCCAAACATTGTTATTATTTGAAAATTATTTATATAGATATCCTGCCTTAGCTTTACCAGGCAAATTTTACCAAGCAAATACATATTGCACAAGCATGGCGTTATTTAATTCGCCCAACTATTCTTAAATAATTAAAACTAATCTTAATTGAGAAAACTGAAAGAGGCTAAGAAACTTGCTCATGTTGCTTGGTAGCAAAGTAAGGATTCACACCCGGGCCTCAGTAACCCAAGCAAAACCCATGTTTCTTACCTCTGAGCTACACTGCGCTATACCACTGTAAACTAACAATAATTTTTGTTGGATGCTCAATCTAACTACTTTATTTATATACATTATCTCCATTTTACAGATGAAGAAACCAAGGTTTAGAGAAAGGTTTAGTAATTTTAGGATTACAGCAATGAAGTGGCTAAACTGAGATTCACACCTAGGACTAACTCACATCCAAACCCCTAATTGCACTGCCAATATTTTCTATGCACTTTATATGTACAAAAAACAATGCTAAGAGTGTTTTTGAAATGTCATGGCTAATTTAATTGCTCAGGTATTTTTCAGGATTTCTATCAGTAAATACATTTGGTCTGTAAATCCATATCAATTAGGGTAGCTTTCCAGAGTTGTATAAAAGGCAAGTGGAAGGAAGAGTTACTTGAGAGATATATATGCACATCTAAAAAAATCATAAATGTTTCCTCAGAATGTTTGAAACAGTTATTTCTTTTTTTAAAGTATCTTTTTTTGTTTTGGAGCCAGCGTTTGGGACAGAGAAGCTGAGTCCAAATAAAGTATTTATTAAAGAAATTGATTTATATTTGAGAAACTTGGAGACAACCAGATGATCTTTTTAAAACAAGAATCTGACCATTCCCCTTCTGAAACTTCTTTAGCTGGATTTAAGCAGAGAAGTGTAGATTAGGTACCCAGACAGGATATTGTCATGCTCATAATCTAGAAAATGGATTTATTTATGAGTAGAGCAGAAGTTTTGACCTGCATCCTGTTTTGGTATATAGCCCATGAGCTAAGAATGAATTTTATGATTTTAAATAGCTTTTTAAAATGAAAAGAAGAAAAATATTTCATGACATGTGAAAATATATGACATTAAAGTTTCAATATCCATAAAATATTTTATTGGCATACAGCCATACTCATTTGTTTATTTATTGTCTATGGCTGCTTTTGCATTACGACAGCAGAGTTGAGTTGTTAGTACAGAGACCTTATGGCCTACAAAACTCTAGTTTGCTGACACTTGCACTAGAGGGAGTAGTTAAGTTTACAAACTTTAAAGTCAGATGAAACTGGGTTCAAGACAGTTTCTGCACCTGTAAAATGATGTGGCCATTTAATGAGAAGTAAACTTAGAAGAGTGACTTAGTGATTGTTGCTTTCTATCAAGGAGAAATGAAGATAGGTTAGAAGTTTCTACGTTTTTTCTTTTTTTACTTGACAGTATAATAATAGAAAATATAAGAATATAACAGAAGTGAAATTTTATTTAAAAAATATAGTTTCAATTACCTTAGGTAACCCTTTCTAAATATTTTTGCATATGCTACATATAGTGGTAAGGACCCTTGAGTGCCAATAAAAGCAATCTCAATTCAAATTAATTTAAACAATAAAAGGAATGATTTGTCTCCCCAAACTGAAAAATAGATATAAGGCATGTTTCAAACCCATTGCTAAAGATTCTATGCACCTTCCTTATATTGTCCTCATACTGGCTTATGGCAACATGGCCACAGCAGTTCCAGATCCTTCATCTATATAAGACATTGAGACCCCCAACCATTGAACCAGAGACCTGAGTTTCACTCTTATTAGGCCAGTCTCAGGTCTCACATCCATCCCTGACCTTGTCAGAGTGGTAAATGGATTGGAATCAATTTTACCAAGTGAAGGCAGTTTGGATGCTGGGGTAAATCCAACATTGTCCACTATAAAGTTTATGTGATATTATGTATAATGTGTTTAAAAAGAAAATAAGCATAACATGTACCAGTAATTATTCCATTCTTAACCTCTTTTTGAAACTGATGCTACCTGTGTTGTTTTTAAAATAGCCATATGATGAAAGGTTTAACAAGGATGGTTTGGGTCCTGTCTTAAAGATACAAAATCCTACAGTGTGGTCATAATATTTGAGTCCTCAGCATCTCATTTCTGTCCTAGCAACATCAAGATCAACATTTTAGGAACTAATGAGTCTGAACTACCTGCAGCTACCTGCATCGTGTTGAACGTAGTGATCCTATCTGAAAGCTGCACTTGGCTTTCCAGCATTGTTAAGACTGATATCCTTTGAGGGATTCTTGTATATTGGTGCAATTCTAGAAATTTTTAAAGATCTATTTTGTTATAGGATAGGTTTTATGCTTTTCAACTTAAAGTGACAACTGTCATCTATAGTTGATGTGTTTATATGTAAGGTAGCCTACATAATATGATTTGGGCAAGTCATAATGTGTTGTAGGAGAGTTCAGAAATATAATGAAATGATCTCTTAGCTCATAATTGGATTCTCTTTGTAAAAATCTAAAACAAATGAGAACTAAAAGCAAAGGTCCATTTTTAATCTGCAAACCCTTGCAAAGAAGGTCTTAAGCTTTTATCGAAATAAAACTGAGTTATTAATACCAGAAAATCTGGCAAGGAAGGTTTTATTCCTATTTCGAATATACAGATTCTCAGATTGGCTAGTTGGTATTCCTTTTTATAGGTCTTATAGTTGCCATTATATAATTATACATTCTTATCATGCTTAATACTTGTATCCTGAAAAGAACTTTAATTCAGCACTAAAAAAACTGTCATGTCTCACTAAGTAAGATACATGAGATTTCTAACCTTTTTTAAGATTGGAGATTTAGAAAATTTATAACTCTAATGGCTGACAATTTTTACTTTAACATTGTTAAAATTATCACCTCCCTTTCTTTTTTAACTCTTAGTACTGATTTTTCTCCCATCAATGTTTATTCGTGTCGCACACAACTTACAGCCAAGTAAGAACTAGAAAGGGTGACAAAGATTTGAGATCTGCTCCTCACATTAAGGTTTCTGACTCTAGGAATGTCCTTCATTAAATCAAAACAGCTAATTAACTTCCTTGAAACAGCCTGTTTTCATTCTTCTGGGGAAGGTGAAGCTGAGACATCTACCTTAAAGAGACTTTTAATCAGACTAGTGCTTTTTTAAAACAAGAAGTGATACAGTCTCTGCCACTATGAAATAGGGAACAAAGAAAAACTGAGTAAAGAGGGAGGAGAGAGAAATAGGATGATTTTTGTGCGTTTTCTAAATTTAGGATGATTTAGTTGTAAGTTTCAAGATTTGTGAATTCTCAGATCAACAGACATTGGTCATGTTTTCCAAAGCATCTGTTTTGAATTATTTGCCCCATAGCAAAGTTTTAGAAGAATTTTAGTGGACTTTTTTTTCCAGCCATCCTACATGGCCCCTGTTGTGATTTTGTGAATTGGCCATTTTAACATTTGGGTGCGTTTTGGGGGGAGGTGAACATAACCCTCTAGGTGATGTTGCATCTCCTCAGAGAGAACATTACCTAATGCTTTTGTATTTTCTGCTTGCAGGGCAGCTGTATTTGTTAACTGGAAATGGATTGCAGAATGTGCCCATCTTATCACTTCTCTCTTTATTTACCACTGGAGGGAGGACTTTCCAGCCCTCCTAGAAAAATCTCTGCTGCTGATTAGGAAAATATTGCTAGTGATTAAAATTTTGCTGTTTATACAATCGATCTTCTTTTTAGATATAAAAAGTAGTTATTTTAAACTACTCTGTTTAGAATGAGTAATATCTATTTATAAATATGTCTTAGAACTAATGTTGCATTTTAAATTTTAGAGAATTTTTTCTTAGAAAAAAACTGTTTCTTTTCTTTCTCTCAGGAAAATTGTAAGACATCTTTGTTGCTTTGTGAGTAATCAGACATGCAAATAACCCCTCAAGAATCAAGTTAAATCTAAAGAAGACTTACTTAGACACATTGGAGAGTGTATCATGGCATGCAAGATTGAGGGAAAAGAAAAATACCAACACAGCTTGAATTTACTGAATAAAGTTAAGAACATGAAAGAATTAGCAGAAATGATTGATGTAGTACTCATAGCAGAAGGAGAGAAATTTCCTTGCCACAGACTGGTCCTGGCTGCTTTTAGTCCTTATTTCAAAGCTATGTTCACCTGTGGACTACTTGAATGTACTCAGAGAGAAGTCATACTTTATGACACCACAGCAGAAAGTGTGTTGGTTATATTAAATTTCATGTACAATGCAGCTTTGGAGATCAATAATGCCAATGTACAGACTGTAGCTATGGCTGCCTATTTTATGCAGATAGAAGAAGTTTTTAGTGTGTGTCAAAAATATATGATGGATCATATGGATGCCTCTAACTGTGTAGGTATCTATTATTTTGCAAAGCAGATTGGAGCTGAAGATTTATCTGATCAGTCGAAGAAATATTTATATCAGCACTTCGCTGAAGCAAGCTTACATGAAGAAATACTAGAAATCGAAGTGCATCAATTTCTGACGCTTATTAAATCAGATGACCTTAACATATCCAGAGAGGAGAGCATTCTGGACTTAGTTCTGAGATGGGTAAATCGTGACCAAGAATTACGCAAAGAACATCTTGTTGAGCTTTTGAAGCAAGTCAGATTGGAACTTATAAACCCTTCTTTTTTAAGACAAGCCCTAAAAAGGAACACAATGCTTCTATGTGATGCTAATTGCATTGACATAATTCAAAACACATTCAAAGCTTTCAAGACACCTCAACAACACCCTCTAAATCTTCGTTATGGCATGGAGACTACTAGTCTTTTGCTTTGCATTGGCAACAATTCTTCAGGAATTAGGTCAAGACATAGGAACTATGGGGATGCCAGTTTTTGTTATGATCCTGCATCACGGAAGACCTATTTTATCTCATCTCCCAAGTATGGGGAGGGTTTAGGAACTGTGTGTACTGGTGTTGTCATGGAAAACAATGCTGTAATTGTGGCTGGAGAAGCAAGTGCCTCTAAACTCTCTAGACAAAACAACAAGAATGTTGAAATCTATAGGTTTGTATCTAGCACTATATTTATAAATTTATGTTAATTATCTTGCTTTGACATTAGCAACAGTAAAAAAAAAAGTACTGCTGAGTGATGACATTGTAAATTGCATGTAGTCAAAATTATCCTGTAATTACACATTTTACGTATATGTAAAATTCATAATGAAATCAACCACATTTTAAAATTATTTTTTATCTCGCTTTGTTAAGAACATGTAGTTGAATTTGCATAAGTTAAATGTATGTTGTGATTCCATTGTATGTTTTCATTTTTTCCTTATTACTTTGTTTTTGAAGAGCTTGATATAGCTTTAACCAGAAGAAAAGTTTATTACCACTGACTCCTTTGAACTAATTTTTTAGTTCCTACTTCAGAGTAATAAGTACTATTTTTCTCAAACAAAATTATTAATAATTATGTCAGTTTTCATTATCCTTAATTTGTGAATTTTTCTTAAGCCTCCAATAGTGTAAAATGTCTGTGACCTAAGTAAGAATGCTTCAGTCCTAGAGAATAGTATATCATCTAGGTCTTGTATGTGAGGACACATATATTTGTTTACTATCTATTCAGCAAGTATTCAGTGAGTAATCAGCTCTTAAATGTAACTGGATAAGTAATAAATATATGCGCAGAAGGATACTGGATAATAAAGCTCCCCTTAATAGCGTTTTCCTCTCAGTTCCCTCTTACCAGAGTTTGATAAGACTTTTCAGACAGAGAACGTTGAATGTTTTTGTAATTCTTCTTGACAGTGAAGTTGAGATAAAGAAAAAATTAAGAGGTCTACTATTTTTCTGTCAACTCTTAGTATTCCATTATCTGTTTCAAATTATAAGCCTGTCCGTTTTTCACATTTATACTTTGGAGACATGTCTCACCTCCCCTAGTAGTGAGAGAGGGGAAATGCAAAACCCTGGATGATTGACATGGACCTATGCATATCATAGTGGCAGAGCATGTCGCTGAGCAGCAGGAGTCACTTTCTTCAGCGTTATCAGGTATAATGTACAGAGCCGGAATATCAATCCTTACAGAAAGAGGAAGCTTTGGCTTTCGCAGCATGGGTCCATGCTACTTGTTTTGTTTGCTCTTGGTTAGATGCCTTTCTTTCCATCTAAGAGCTTCTTGTTAGAAGTGCCTCAGATTCTTTAAATAGCTCTTTTTCTTTCTCATCAAGATAGTCCACAAAACTGCCATCAGAATTTATTTTTAATAAATGTCCAATCCTGTCAAAATGTCTTTCTGTTTTGACCCTCAAACATCTTTCCTGTAGCTTCTTTTGAAAGCCTGCTTCCCTTTCTTATAGCATATGTCTGACTATATACACTTCTTATCTATCTTGAACTCAACCAGGTTCTCATCACCAACCAGCTCCTGTGGTTAGAATTAGGGTAAAAGTATCAGTTGCCCTCCTTGTTTCTTCTAATAATGAAATTGTCAACAAAGCAAATAATGAAATTATCAGAAGCATTGTTTTGGGCTTAAATGAGACTTCCAGCAGATGTCCGAATAGTTAAAATCTTATAGCACTACTAAAGGTCACTTTAGTGGCAGTTTTGTGATATGTGTGAGAAATCATCATCTTGCAGTATATTCCTCCCATAGCATTTGTATCTTATCTCTTTTATTTTTGCCCAGATGCTCTTCAACTTGCCCTTACTCTAGTTAATAGATTTTTATGCAGATATATTTCTTTTTGACTTAAGGGGAAGTAAACTAGTACTCTAGTTGGTCATTTCTTTTCCCAAAGATACACATTTCTATCTCCTTTACTTACCTCCCATACTTTGATATACAAACAGCTGAAGATATAAGTGTTCTTTTTAAACTATCAACCTCTGAGAACATTGAATGTTTTTGTCTTTATTTAGTCCTTATTTCAAAGCTATGTTTTTGAAAAGAAAACTATTATTTTCTTTTTTATGTCATGCCCATTTATCTTAACAATAAATTTTATAGTTTTATCTGGGCACGTTCTCTCCTCATTTTCAGTTCAAATGTTAAAACAAAAGTCAGATTATCAAATTGCCCAGCAAACATGTATATCCCAACCTTCATGGGATATATTTCATTCTTGGCCTGTTTTCTTAAAGCACATCTCAGAAAACTAAAACCCATTTTTTAGTCCTATGTGTATATTCATTAATTGGTTTTACTTCAATAGCCCACACCTAGGGACACCTAATCCTCCTTTCTCTTCTAAAATCCAGTACAATTAAAAATAGTAGTGAAAATATCACCTGTGATTCCAGAGACTCTGGTTTCCTATCTAGAATTACGTAGAAGACAGCTATCATGAGGTTTAATAAATTTTTGCATTCAGTTTGTGACAAGCTAGGCATGCCCTCTAGGAAAGTAGCATAATCTTCTAACTTTCCTGTCAAGCTTAAAGTAAAGAGTTATCTTCTGGAGAAGAATGTAAGAGTTGACCTAGAACAACTGGGAAAAACTCCTATAAATGTGATCAAAGAGTAAGTGTTTAATGCAAAAATAGTAGTCTATACTTTAAAATTGTACTCTGCATAGAACACACACATATAATTTCTTCGTTTCCAAACATAACAACTTTTTCCCCATATTTTCCTGTTTTTGTTGTTGTTGTTGTTGTTGTTGTTGTTGTTTTGTTTTTAGTTTTGAATTCCAGGTATATTTTCTGGATGTTTTTAGGACACGTCTAATATCACATATTTTATCCCACTGTCCCCATAATTACTTTTGTCCTTAGACCATATGTCTGAAATCATGACTGGAAAAAATAGACTTAACCACTATCAAGAGACAAGACAAAGGATAGCCACGAACTCATACACTTAGTGACAATATAATGCTACACACACACATACACACAGAGATAATCAGTTAATATACTCCCAGAGGTATTGAGAGACCATAAATCCTAGTGTCCCTGCCTCCCAAGATTCTTCTCAGACTCATATAAT
>NW_006435779.1:1999386-2008939 GCF_000325575.1 Pteropus alecto
AAATCCCTAAAATAGAAGTGTTCAAATGTTGTTATAACCACTGTTTATTGACTCCTTTTACAGACATCTTGCTGCATTCTTTGCTTAAAAAATTTCATTTAATGGTTGTAAAAAGTTGACAAAACTTTTTACAGTCTGTATAGCTGACTAGATACCTGAACTGATCTTCCCACTGAAAATCCTCCCTGCCCCCCCGCTGAAATGTTGAGTAAAACATATGTATAAATCTTCTGAAAAGCTTCTAAAATCTGTTATAGCAGTAAGAATTTCACAAGCCAAAAGCTAAGTGAAAATAGGAGACTTCCAACTATGAATAAGTGAAAAGGTCCACAGCTTGTCCCCAAAAGGCAACTATAAAACCAGATAAATTTGTTAAAAACAACCATTTGAGATCTCTAGAAATCAACCAAGACAAACAATAAATTGAGAAGAGTTTAACTTCTCAGAACTTTTAAATGTGAAGTAAATCTTCAGGCAGTTTGTGGCATTCTTGCCTGAGACTCCCCTTATTCCCTACCCTAGTTGATTCATCATGGTAGTTCTACCAGGTAGTTAAGCTAACTATGAAAACTAGCAGCTTTGTTTGCCAGAGGGGACTGACATGTTTGGAAGTGGAGGATGGGCAACCCACATTCAAAGTGTCAAATGGAAAAGCCTGCAGCTCTCCTAGCTTGAGCTTTTAGTCCTGGTTGGGACAGTAGCAGACAAGGAAATTAGCCAGAAATTTAACAGGGATCTTCTAGGGAAGTGTTGGAAATAAGAGTCTTAGAAGGGCTTGATAAATTATTCACACAACCTTGGAGACTAGGGAAGCCACACAAACATACAACCCCCAACAGAGTCCAAGCTCTTCACATGTTCCTGGCTTACTAGAAGGCTGAGCACATGTACAGGAGAGAACTGAAAGGGCCAGGAAGAAAGTAAAAGTCATGGTAGACTTGAAAACTATCTGAACTTTGAATGTACTCTCCAACCCACACACAGACCCACCATGACTAGCCACTAAGCTATGAAGAATAAGAGTAACCCCTAGGATAAAAAGTAAAAATGAGAATTTTAAAAAATGGAGCAAGATAGCAGCCAACCACAGGGGAGGCATATTAAATCCAGTCAGATTATTTAAAAACAAATAGCAACAACAATAAAGGCAGCAGAAAAAGAAAATAAAAACCTTGGGGTGGAAATTAGAATCACAAGTTGCTGCAATATACCATTTTAAACGTCCAGTTAGTTACCAACACAAATTTACAACACAAAGAAAAAGAAACAGGAAAAAGAAAAGGGAAAAGAAACAGGAAAGTGTAACCTATACTTGGGGTGGAGGGGGAGGGCAGAACATTAAATAAAGTTGTCTCTGAGTATGCCCATATGTTGGATTTAGTAGGCATAAACTTTAAAGTAGCTATCAAATATATGTTCTAAGAATGAACAAAATCCATTTTTAAAGAATTTTTAAAGAATTAAAGGAAAATATGATAGTGATTCCACAATGGTAATAAAGAAATAGAAATTATCTAAAAGAACCAAATGGAAATTCTAAACCTGTATAATAACCCTAATAAAAAATATACTAAATGAGCTCAAAAGCAGATTCGAGATGAGAGAAGAAAGAATCAATGGACTTGGAATAAGTCAATAGAAATTATATAATCTAAAGAAGAAAAATTAGCAGAGCCTCAGAGACGTGGAGTAACATCAAGCCTACCAAGATAGATATAATGGGAATCTCAAAAGGAGAAGAAAGTGTCAGGAAAAAGTATTTTTGAACTCAACCAGGTTCTCATCACCAACCAGCTCCTGTGGTTAGAATTAGGGTAAAAGTATCAGTTGCCCTCCTTGTTTCTTCTAATAATGAAATTGTCAACAAAGCAAATAATGAAATTATCAGAAGCATTGTTTTGGGCTTAAATGAGACTTCCAGCAGATGTCCGAATAGTTAAAATCTTATAGCACTACTAAAGGTCACTTTAGTGGCAGTTTTGTGATATGTGTGAGAAATCATCATCTTGCAGTATATTCCTCCCATAGCATTTGTATCTTATCCCTTTTATTTTTGCCCAGATGCTCTTCAACTTGCCCTTACTCTAGTTAATAGATTTTTATGCAGATATATTTCTTTTTGACTTAAGGGGAAGTAAACTAGTACTCTAGTTGGTCATTTCTTTTCCCAAAGATACACATTTCTATCTCCTTTACTTACCTCCCATACTTTGATATACAAACAGCTGAAGATATAAGTGTTCTTTTTAAACTATCAACCTCTGAGAACATTGAATGTTTTTGTCTTTATTTAGTCCTTATTTCAAAGCTATGTTTTTGAAAAGAAAACTATTATTTTCTTTTTTATGTCATGCCCATTTATCTTAACAATAAATTTTATAGTTTTATCTGGGCACGTTCTCTCCTCATTTTCAGTTCAAATGTTAAAACAAAAGTCAGATTATCAAATTGCCCAGCAAACATGTATATCCCAACCTTCATGGGATATATTTCATTCTTGGCCTGTTTTCTTAAAGCACATCTCAGAAAACTAAAACCCATTTTTTAGTCCTATGTGTATATTCATTAATTGGTTTTACTTCAATAGCCCACACCTAGGGACACCTAATCCTCCTTTCTCTTCTAAAATCCAGTACAATTAAAAATAGTAGTGAAAATATCACCTGTGATTCCAGAGACTCTGGTTTCCTATCTAGAATTACGTAGAAGACAGCTATCATGAGGTTTAATAAATTTTTGCATTCAGTTTGTGACAAGCTAGGCATGCCCTCTAGGAAAGTAGCATAATCTTCTAACTTTCCTGTCAAGCTTAAAGTAAAGAGTTATCTTCTGGAGAAGAATGTAAGAGTTGACCTAGAACAACTGGGAAAAACTCCTATAAATGTGATCAAAGAGTAAGTGTTTAATGCAAAAATAGTAGTCTATACTTTAAAATTGTACTCTGCATAGAACACACACATATAATTTCTTCGTTTCCAAACATAACAACTTTTTCCCCATATTTTCCTGTTTTTGTTGTTGTTGTTGTTGTTTTGTTTTTAGTTTTGAATTCCAGGTATATTTTCTGGATGTTTTTAGGACACGTCTAATATCACATATTTTATCCCACTGTCCCCATAATTACTTTTGTCCTTAGACCATATGTCTGAAATCATGACTGGAAAAAATAGACTTAACCACTATCAAGAGACAAGACAAAGGATAGCCACGAACTCATACACTTAGTGACAATATAATGCTACACACACACATACACACAGAGATAATCAGTTAATATACTCCCAGAGGTATTGAGAGACCATAAATCCTAGTGTCCCTGCCTCCCAAGATTCTTCTCAGACTCATATAATTATTCATGGAAGAAATTACTGAAATTGCCATATCTAAGAAATTAAAATAAATGTTAAATGTCCAAAGACACTTGCAGATGGGTTTTTATACACCTACAGCTTTTCCT
This sequence comes from Pteropus alecto, assembly GCF_000325575.1. NCBI lineage: Eukaryota > Metazoa > Chordata > Mammalia > Chiroptera > Pteropodidae > Pteropus > Pteropus alecto. The sequence goes on from NW_006435779.1 coordinate 2,002,844, forward strand.
GATGCTGTGCTAAGCCAGTTAGTTAGTACTACAAGAAGAATCCTTAAAATTCTACACATCATCCCATTAGAAGTCTCTGAATTGAGATATTTTCAAATTCTCTGCTCTAAAACTGATTTCTTTAATGCAGTATTAAGGTGAAACTCCAGAACGAGACTTTTTTGTCTTTCTTTATTTTTACTTATTATTCTCTTACGGTAAAATTACAAATGATTTTCTGGAAGACTTTCCTATTTGTTCTTTATTTTATTTCCCAGAATTAGGAAATGAAGGCTAGTCCTGGATAATCTATAATTTTTCAATATATTATTTTTCCTAAAATTCTACAGGTAGGTGTGGTTGTTTCTATGCACATTGTATTCTCCTCAACAGTCATTGGGAAAACAAAAACAAAAACTATAAACCTGTATCGCTATCTTATATTGATGTTTTTTCCTCTCTAATTAGAAGAACCAAATCATGTTATTTTTAGTTGGAAAAAAACTTAATAAGTGTGTTTCTTGGGTAGGTTGTTGTCATATTAACTCTAATCCTGGGTTCTCTCTCTGTTAATTTACAGGTATCATGACAGAGGAAACCAGTTTTGGGAAAAGTTATGTGCAGCTGAATTTCGAGAGCTCTATGCTCTGGGCAGTGTCTATAATGACCTCTATGTTATAGGAGGACAGATGAAAATTAAAAACCAGTATCTTATTACAAACTGTGTTGATAAATACTCTGTAGAACAAGACAATTGGAAAAGAGTGTCTCCTCTCCCACTGCAATTGGCGTGTCATGCTGTAGTGACAGTGAATAATAAGCTTTATGTGATTGGAGGCTGGACTCCTCAGGTCAAGAAATTTCTTATATAACTAATTGGCATGGCTATGCTGAGTCTGGCTGCTGTGTTGAAAAATGTTGCAGTTGTTGAATACTAAGAGTATGACTTACATTTTGGTAAAATACTTAAGTGTTAAACCAGTTTAGGAGAATGAATTTTAAAGTATGTTATTCATAGACATGACTTCATTCGGTATTCATGCTGTCTTCATAATCCTCCCTGTCAAGCTAATTATGAGAGATGCTTATGCTGAGAGGTTATCTGTAGGCAGCACCTAAGGAGGAGGCAGAGAAGCTGGTTTTCATCCCAGAACTGTCTGGTTAATAGCTATGTGACGTGAAGCAAGTGACTGTAAGTCTTTTCCACATTTAAAATTCTTACTCTAAGAAGGAAACCAGAATAGTCATCCTATGTTGGTATAATCATTTCCATAAAAGTATATTGTGATTTTAAACACTTATGTCTTTGCTGGGCATTAACAGACAGGAAAACCAGAATACTGTTTGTATTGAAGCCCAGAGAAATGATGGCAAGCCAGAATTGAAAAGTCAGTAGAATGTGACTACAGTGTGGTTCTTTATTTTCTCTTGGGTGTCCCTCCCAGTGCCTTAGAGCTCTCACAGTAGTATCACTCCGCCTGCCTTTTGCAGGCCAGCCAGTCTTTCTAAAGAAATTAATCTTACTAGGTCCTCGTTCGCTCACATGATATAAAGTTAATTTATTTTTGCCTCCATGAATTCTTGTTCCTCCATATTTGCTTCATGATAAAAGTGATGCTTTTGAATTCATCTCATAACCTTGGACTTTGCCATTTATAGCGTATTATACTTGTTTCAAAAACTTAAACTTTGCATTTAATGCATTTAAAATTTTGTACTACATATCAAAAAGAAGTACAGATTTAATCACAGCTAGTAGCTGATACCTGATAAATTATTTGTAATGAAACTTTTTCAGAACTATTCATTACGTAGTTAACTTTGCATGAATAAGCTCCAAAGTCAATTTAGAAGCTTTACTTTTCTTTCACTAAAATAGAGATTAAATACTTACATTAGAAAGAAAATTAAAACAATAAAGGCAATATTTGTTAATTCATTATGTCCTTGAACAGATGGCACATGCATATTTATTGCATAACAAAAGCTTTTGCTAATCTGTATCTAATACAATACGTTAAATTGCAAGGTAATATGGGGTTGTGATTGCAACCATAGTGATCATAACTCTTGATGCATTTAAAATAATTAAAATTAATTGCACCCGATGTTCATTAGTAAGGCAATTATTTCTGTGTTGAACACCTGCAACCAAAACAAAAAACAAAAGACACTTAAAGCATCCTTAGGCTGAAGTCATGAAAGTTCCTTACACTTTGTCGAAAAAAAATTACTTCACCTGAAATTTATGAGTACAAGAAACTACACGTATCTGTGTAAGAATAAAGTCATTCAATTTATACCATCTCTAGTCATTAAATATGTATATATAAATAAAATAAAATTAAATAAATACATAAAATAACTGCAAATAATTTATATTAATCCATATATCTTGAAAATTGAATTCAGATCATTTCTATATAGGTAATAATTATGAGATAAAAAAAACTTTAATTACTAGAACACTAAAATTTTTGTAATTTTGTTCCATTTGGATTAGAAAAATATTATAAAGAAAAATGACATATTTAAAATAGTTTCTCACAAATATTATTAAAATACACCACTATAAAGTTTGGCAAAATAAAATTATACTTTAAATACTGTTCATTTTTAAGGATTTGCAGTTGCTTCATTTTTGAAAGTGCTATACTGTCTTACTACTAAGATCACAGATTGTTTGCTGTAACCCAATACTTTAGCCCCTTTATTATGGAATATAAATTTTCTGATACTGACAGTGTACTTATAACCTTGAGTCATGGGATTTGTGTGTTCATGAGTTCGAGTCACTATAGTTAACTTCTATATCTATGGCCATTTGCTTTGATTAATTGCATTCATGTACTCATAAAGATCTTTCAATGGTATGTTGTTATATTGGCTGTCATATTTCATACAGATGGATCTTCCTGATGAAGAACCTGATCGATTAAGCAACAAACTGTTGCAGTATGACCCCAACCGAGATCAATGGACAGAGCGGGCACCCATGAAGTACTCTAAGTACCGATTCAGTACAGCCGTAGTCAACAGTGAGATTTATGTTTTGGGTAAGAAGCAGATTGCTAAAAGAGTATAACTACTTTTATTTTTTCTCTGCAGTTTGCCTCAGTAAAAATGAAATATTCTCTCTTTTTCCTGTATTCCACTTCAAATGAATACATAACTAGCCAAACATTTTCTTTTGTTTTTTGCTTTCTAGAGCACAGTTACATAAGATTAAATGAAAGTCCATTGACTTTTTGAAAGCAAATTATTTTTATGGAATTTTCAAGTCCCTTAGAATTCAAGAATGGTAGTGATACATCCTTATATGTACGACCAAATAAAATATTTTGAAATAGGAATAAGCCTTTGGCCACCTTTAGTCAATGAAATGTGGGCTTTTGCAACCTACTGTGATTATCTGTGCCATTAGCGGAGAAAACTACAATAGGTAAGACAATTCCACAGATCATGCCAATCCTCTTCATTTTGTCTCATCTACCTAATTTCTGTAGAGGTGTTATCAAATAATTTGTATCTGAACGTGTTTTTTTTCTTATTGCTTGAATATGTTTGTTTTTACACTAACCAGTAGGAGTTGGTGAAAGACTTGTTCATTTCCACTAAAGTGGGTAAAAACAATTCTAGAACATCAATATATTTCTCTTATCCTTCGCTCCTCATTTGTTCTTCTTATTAAGTCCTTTGCTTTTCTAAGCACATTCCATTTTCCTATCATCTCCTATCACCTTCCCTCCCTCCCTCCCTCCCTCTTATAAGTATAGGAAAGAACTAGACTGAGATAAGGAAGCTGACTGGACTGGTAAAATAATTATGCCAACTCTTTATTACATCCTATCTGCACAGATGGCTAACTGGCAAAAGAATGGGGAAGAGAATGCATGGCAAAAAGATGACAAAGAAAAAACATGAAATATAGGATGAAAACAAATCAAGCATTTAGTTTTGGTTTTTGTTTGTTCATTTATTTGTTTTTCTAAAGGGAAACTATTATTTCTTGGCTGCCTGCACAGTATGAAGCAAAATAATGTGCTCAAATATTAATAGTTTTATAATTTTAATAATGAAAACATTATACAACATAATTTATGAGTATCTCAGTTGTGAAACTCACTTGTAATTATAATTTACTCCTCTAGATATATGTTACTTTGTTATAACTATATGCTCTGTCATAGGCCTAGAAGAGACAATATCTAAACCAGGAATTATTGCCTAGGATAGCTGTGTAACTCAAGGGGATGAAGGCTCATCTACTAATTGTATTAAAGTTAGAGGTAGTCAAAAGTGGGATAAAAGAGATGTATCAATTGAATTAAAATGAGATTTCCCCCTAATGTGGACCACAACTAGGTTAGATGTGAAATAAAAATAATAGTGTCTTTTTTTGGTAAATTATTTGAGGAAAGACACCCTTAGGAACTTAAACTTCATGATATGAACAGATGTCCACTGAATGAGTGAAAAGAGGTAGATTTTAAAGGAAGGACCTGCAAATTTTGGGTATGTGAAATAGAGAAAAGAATGCTCCAAGAAATAATGTAGTGGTGAAGGGTAGGGAAGAACAAATAGGGAGAATGGAATAAGCAGAGGTTTGGAGGTGAGAATAAAAGATGAAAAGAGAGTGAGTAAATGAGCCCACCAGGGACAGATAGTTGTAAGAGACAGAGAGTTGTATAGGTAAACTGGGAATCAGGTTAAAAAGGTTTATGGATGAAGAATTAAGAGGATAATAGTAAACAATGAGAAACTACACAACAGCAATATGATTAAAGAATGTGTTAGGAAAATTGGTGAGGTAAGGATATAAAGAACAGATTAAAGGTGAAAAGAATTCTAATGACTATAATTCTAATGATTGGCCAAGAAGAGTTTATTTGTTAGTGCGAAAGTTGGCACTTTGATAAATGATCAAGAAGAAAAAGGTTAGAGGGAACTGGAAGTGGAGAGACCAAGTAGAAAAGCTTTTGCAGTAGCTTAGAATATAGTTTCTGGATATTGAGAACTGAGGACCAGATTCATAATCATTCAAATAAATTTTACCATTTTGTAATATTCAATTCAAAAGAGTGAACTTCCCCAACATTTTCTATTTAATTCCAAAATAAATTTATAGGCTTTGAAGTGGAACGAAGTTCAGTTGTTTTAGTCTTTTTTTTTTTTTTATTTTTTTTTTTTTGGTAGTTTTATCTGAGTTGAACTAGCTATGGAAACTAGCAGCTGTGTTTGCCAAAGGGGCTGACATGTTTGAGAGCAGAGGATGGAAAACTTACATTCAAATTAAACAGATTTACTTGTTCATTGTATATATAATTTGAGCAATTGGAATTTGGGCAAATGTCATATAGGACCCTAAAACCTTATCAGTTTCAATGATACACAGGTACTTGTTATTTTCTTGGTAAAAGTCCTGTCTGCTTTTGGGAATCTATAAGTGCTTCACTGTGGTTGAGGTCATTGCCAGTTAGTATAATAAGCCCTCTCTTTAATATCTGTAATGGATTTAATGCCTTACTACCTCCTAGATAGTCTACAGGCTACCCTTAAAAGAGGAGCCACTGAAATATTCACAATGGAAGAAGTATGGTAAAGTGGGCGAAGTACCAGCTTTGGAGTTGAGTAGAGTTGGATTGAGATCTTGGCTCCACCATTTCCTACTTGTATGTTCTTGGTCTAGTATACCTTTTTTGACTAATATTAATCAGAATGCTTACTCCTTAGAGTTAAAATTAAATAAAATAATGTATGTAAAATCCCTAAAATAGAAGTGTTCAAATGTTGTTATAACCACTGTTTATTGACTCCTTTTACAGACATCTTGCTGCATTCTTTGCTTAAAAAATTTCATTTAATGGTTGTAAAAAGTTGACAAAACTTTTTACAGTCTGTATAGCTGACTAGATACCTGAACTGATCTTCCTACTGAAAATCCTCCCTGCCCCCCCGCTGAAATGTTGAGTAAAACATATGTATAAATCTTCTGAAAAGCTTCTAAAATCTGTTATAGCAGTAAGAATTTCACAAGCCAAAAGCTAAGTGAAAATAGGAGACTTCCAACTATGAATAAGTGAAAAGGTCCACAGCTTGTCCCCAAAAGGCAAAATT
>NW_006435779.1:2009845-2024311 GCF_000325575.1 Pteropus alecto
AAGAAACAGGAATAAGAAAAGGGAAAAGAAACAGGAAAGTGTAACCTATACTTGGGGTGGAGGGGGAGGGCAGAACATAAAATAAAGTTGTCTCTGCGTATGCCCATATGTTGGATTTAGTAGGCATAAACTTTAAAGTAGCTATCAAATATATGTTCTAAGAATGAACAAAATCCATTTTTAAAGAATTTTTAAAGAATTAAAGGAAAATATGATAGTGATTCCACAATGGTAATAAAGAAATAGAAATTATCTAAAAGAACCAAATGGAAATTCTAAACCTGTATAATAACCCTAATAAAAAATATACTAAATGAGCTCAAAAGCAGATTCGAGATGAGAGAAGAAAGAATCAATGGACTTGGAATAAGTCAATAGAAATTATATAATCTAAAGAAGAAAAATTAGCAGAGCCTCAGAGACATGGAGTAACATCAAGCCTACCAAGATAGATATAATGGGAATCTCAAAAGGAGAAGAAAGTGTCAGGAAAAAGTATTTTTTGTTGTTGTTGTTGTTGTTGTTTTAAATAAATAATGGTCAAAAGCTTCTTAAACTTGATGGGAAAACATTAATCTACAGATCTAAGAAACTCATCAAACTGCAAATAAAATAAAGTTGGAGATCCTAACCTAAACACATCATTAGACAAACTACTGAAAGACAAAAAATTTTTAAAAGCAGCAAAAAAAAAAAAAAAAGAAAAAAGACATATTGTATAGAGAGGAACAACAATATACTCAAGAGGTGACTTAGCATCAGAAACAATGGAGGCAAGAAGGCCCTGGAATAATATATTCAAAGTGCACCAAGAAAAAAATTTAATCAAGAATTCTATGTCCATCGAAACTATCCTTTAAAAAAATGAAGGTAAAACAAAACATTCCCAGATAAATTTGTGGCTACCAGACTTACTAGAAATACTAAAGGAATTCTAAAAATATAAAAAGTCTTCAAATTAAAAAGAAATGATATCAGACAGTAACTTGAATCCACAGGAAGAAATGAAAAGCACTAGAAATGATAAATATGTAACATACATATTGGAATTTCTAGAGCAACTACTAAGAAAATTTAAAATAATTTAAAAATCAAAAGAATTACAATAGTATACTTAAAAATGTTAAACAAATAAACAAACAAAAAAAAAGTAGTAAAGGAATTAACTGAGAAGCATGGCAAAATGAGAAATGTCCCCCGATCTCTCCGCATGAAATAACAGTAAGCCGAACATCAAAAACTCAGCAAATAACACCTTCCAAAGTTTAGAACCTTGGGAGTCTGGAGGGTAGATTGGGAAGAACAAAGAAACTGCCTCATGGAGCCAGAGCTTCCTGCAGGGGGAGGGGAAAAATTGTGGCCAGTTCCCTCAACAGCCCTGCCTGAGGGATCTGCAAGTTTCATTCAGCAGAGCCCAGGAATTAAGGCAGAAAATGGAGCGAGAATTAAGTGTAGAGGGGCAACAGCTGTGTCTTAGCAGCCACGGTTGTGAAGCCTGAGGCTGAGACATGGAGACTAGCATCAACCTCCACCCACCAACCCAGAGCATGTCCTCTGTCCACCCCATATCCTCCCAGACCTAGCACCACAGAACCCCAGTGGAATTTGAGCAAACTCTACCGAAACAAAAATTCATTGTCAGTACCACTGACAGGGGCTGGGAGCGAGGGTAGCTATCATGACTTGAATATTTATCAGAAAAAAAGGCATTATTAGTCTCAAAGCAGAGTTCCAAAAGGCTTGAATGCCACCTACTGGAAATAAAAAGGAAAACACCTTATCGACAGTCTAAAGAGAGACCTTTATATCAGTGGTCCCCAACTTTTTGGCACTGGAAACTAGCAGCTGTGTTTGCCAAAGGGGCTGACATGTTTGAGAGCAGAGGATGGAAAACTTACATTCAAATTAAACAGATTTACTTGTTCATTGTATATATAATTTGAGCAATTGGAATTTGGGCAAATGTCATATAGGACCCTAAAACCTTATCAGTTTCAATGATACACAGGTACTTGTTATTTTCTTGGTAAAAGTCCTGTCTGCTTTTGGGAATCTATAAGTGCTTCACTGTGGTTGAGGTCATTGCCAGTTAGTATAATAAGCCCTCTCTTTAATATCTGTAATGGATTTAATGCCTTACTACCTCCTAGATAGTCTACAGGCTACCCTTAAAAGAGGAGCCACTGAAATATTCACAATGGAAGAAGTATGGTAAAGTGGGCGAAGTACCAGCTTTGGAGTTGAGTAGAGTTGGATTGAGATCTTGGCTCCACCATTTCCTACTTGTATGTTCTTGGTCTAGTATACCTTTTTTGACTAATATTAATCAGAATGCTTACGACTGGTACCAGTCCACGGCCTGGCAGTTAAAGACTCCTGTTCTATGTAATAAATCTTCTTTCTGAAAAGAAAAAAAGCAGAATACACCTCTATTAATGCCCAGGCAGAGAAAAAGTCCATCAAACACCATGAACAACTAGGGTGACAAGGCAGCTCAAAAAGAAAAAGAAAAATCTTCAGAAAATAAACCATATAGAAATATGTGGTTTAAATGACAGAGAATTCAGAATTGCAGAAAAAACTTAAAGAGATACAAAATAACTCGAGTCAACAATTCCAGGAACTGAGAAAAAAATTGACCATCAGGATAAGTTTTTAAGCAAGGAGATTGAAACCCTAGAAAAGAACCAAATAGAACTTCTGGAGATGAAGAACACACTAAAAGACATGAAGAGTGAAATAGCAAGCTTGGGAAATAGAGCTGGCCAAATAGAGGAAAGAATCAGTGATATCAAAGACAGAAATCTAGAAATAATTCAGAAGGAAGACGAGACAGATCGAAGAATGAAAAATAATGAAAGAGAAATACAAGAAGTAGCAGACACCATCAGGAAAGGCAACATAAGAATAATGAATATTCCAGAAGAAGAAGAAAAGAAGAAGGGATCAGAGAGCATATTCAGACAAATACTTGATGAGAATTTCCCAAATCTAAGAAATGAGTTGAAATTTTGAATCCCAGAAGCTGACAGAACACCCAATTATTTCAACCCAAAAAGGCCTTCTTATTAAAAGACACATTATATTAAAATTATCAAAAATTAATGACAAAGAAATAATTTTTGAGTCAGCTAGGGAAAAGAAGACAGTAACCTATAAAAGAAAACCTATTAGACTATCTTTGGACTTCTCAGCACAAACCTTACAAGCAAGAAAGGATTGGAATCAAATATTAAAACTATTAAATGAAAGGAATTACCAGCCAAGAATATGGTATCCAGCAATGTTCTCCTGTGAACATGAAGGAGAAATAAAGACCTTTAAAAACATACAAAAGTTGAGGTCATTCTCCACTATGAGGCCTGCATTACAGGAAATACTGAAAGGGGCCAGCATACCTGAAACAGAATGACAAAAAGTTACATAACTATGAGTGAAGTGACTAGCAGGCAGATAGAAGCAGAATAGTGCAACCCTTATCAAGAACAGCACGTTATAAGCTTTAACGATAAGAAGAGAATTGCTATTGCAAGATAGAAATGAATGTACAGCATGCATAGGGACAATCTGAGACAACAATAACAGAAAAAGGGAGGAATCAAAGATCAAAATTCGCAAAGGGGAATGCAGATAAGGCACACACAGGAGAAAATGGACTACTGTATATATATATATATCTTTTTCATATTCGTAATGGTAACCACACATCAAAGATTCAGAACCAAAATATATAACATAAAACAAAAGCCAACCAAAATAAAGAAAACAGAAACAAAAACTATTTTTTACATATTCTTAATGGTAACCACACGCCAAAGAGCCAGAACTGAAGTACATAACAAAAAACCAGAGGGGAAAGAAGGACCAGAGGGGAAAATCCATAAAACCCCCAAATTAAAATAACAAACAGAAATGCAAGGACAAGGAAACAGTAGAAACACCGAACTACCAGAAAACCAAAAATAAAATGGCTGTAGGAAAGCCTCATATTTCAATAATCATCCTAAATGTAAATGGACTGAACTCACCAATAAAAAGACTCAGAGTTATGGACTGGATCAAAAAGAACCCAACCATATGCTGCCTTCAAGAGACACATCTCAGTTCCAAAGACAAATATAGACTCAAAGTGAAAGGATGGAAAATGATAATCTAAGCAAATGGCACCCAGAGAAAAGTAGGAGTAGCAGTACTAATATGGAATGTAATATACTTCAAGATAAAAAAGGTAAAGAAAGATACTGAGGGATACTTCATAATGATAAAGGGAATCATGCACCACGAAGACGTAACACTTATTAATATCTATGCTCCTGAAATATATAAAGTACTTACTAACAGAACTAAAGGGAGGAACAGACCAAAACACTATCATAGTAGGGGATCTAAATACCCCACTGTCGGTTATGGACAGATCATCCAAACAGAAAATCAATAAGGAAATAACATTCTTAAATGACACATTAGACCAAGTGGACACAACTGACATTTACAGAGCTTTTCATCCCCAAACAGCTGCTTATGCATTCTTCTCTAGTGCACGTGGAAGATTCTCAAGGATTGACCACATACTGGGACACAAAATTAGCTTTAAAAAATATGAGAGGATTGAAATCATACCAACCATATTCTCTGATCACAATGCTTTGAAGCTAGAGACCAACTGTAAAAAAAAAAAAGTGGAAAGAACCACAAATACATGGAGATTAAACAACATGCTACTGAAGAATAACTGGATCAGAGAAGAAATAAAAAGAGAGATCAAGATATATATAGAAATGAATGACAATGATAGTACGACATAGCAAACTTTTGTGGCACAGCAAAACTGGTAATAAGAGGAAAGTTAATATCATTACGGGCCTATCTCATAAAACAAGAATGAGCACAAATAAACAACCTAACACTTCATTTTTAAAAAACTAGAAACATAAGAACAAATGAAACCTAAAATCAGCAGAAGAAAGGAAATAATCAAAATTAGAGCAGAAATAAATGAAATTGAGAACAAAAAGACAATAGAAAAAACAAATGCAACAAAGAGCTCGTTCTTTGAGAAAGTTAATAAAATTGGCAACCCCCTGGTTGCTCCTTTTTTTCAAAAAAGAGAAAGGAGACAAATAAAATTAGGGATGAAAAAGAAGTCACAACAAATACCTCAGAAATACAAAAGATCATATGAGAATATTATGAAAAAATACGTAACACCAAATTTAATAATGTAGAAGAAATGGACAAGTTCTTAGAAAGATACAGCCTTCCTAGACTGAATCAAGAGGAACTGGAAAATCTAAATAGACTGATCAGCAGTATGGAAACTAAAACAATCATTAAAAACCTACCAAAAAGTAAAAGTCCGGGACCAGATGGCTTCATCAGTGAATTTTATCAAACGTTCAAAGAAAATTTAATGCCTGTTTTTCTCAAATCTTCCAAAAATCAAAGAAGCAGCAATACTTTTTAACTCATTGTTTGAGACCAATATTACCTGATACCAAAATCTGGTAAAGATAACACAAAAAAAGAAAACTACAGAACGATATCTCTCATGAACACAGGTGCAAATTCCTAAATAAGATACTAGCAAACTGAATACAGCAACACATTAAAAAGATTATACACCCTGACCAAGTTGGCCTCATCCCAGGATCATAGGGATGGTTCAACATATGCAAATCGATTAACGTGATACACCATGTAAACAAATTAAAAAATAAGAATTATATGATCATATCAATAGATGCAGAAAAAGCCTTTGACAAGATACAGCATCCATTTATGATCAAAACACTTAACAAAATTCATACGAGAAGGAAAGAATCTTAATATAATAAGGCCATATATGACAAACCCTTAGCTAACATTATACTTAATGGTGAAAACTAACAACCTTCCCTCTAAGATCAGGAACAAGGCAAGGCTGTCCACTATCACCACTCTTATTGAATATAACATTGGAGGTCTTTAGCAAGTGCAATCAGGCAAGAGAAAGATATAAAAGGCATCCAAATAGGAAACAAAGAAGTCAAACTGTCACTGTTTGTGGATGACATGATTCTCTATATAGAAAACCCTAAAGACTCCACAAGAACACTACTGGAAACAATAAGCATATACAGTAAAGTTTCTGGATACGAAATCGATGTTCAAAAATCCATAGCATTCCTATACTCTAGCAATGAATTGTCAGAAAAAGAAATGAAAAAAACAATTTCTTTTGCAATTGCAACAAAAAGAATAAAATCTAAGAATAAACCTAACGAAACATGTGAAAGACCTATATAATGAAAACTATAAGACCCTATTGAAAAAAAATGAAAGAAGACACAAAGAAATGAAAAGATATTCTGTGTCCTTGGACTGGAAGAATCAACATAGTTAAAATGACCTTATTATCTAAAGCATTATACAGATTTAATGCAATCTCCATCAAAATCCCATTGGCACTTTTTAAAGAAATAGAACAAAAAAATCATCAGATTTGTATGGAAGCACCAAAGACCCCAAATCACCAAAACCATCCTGAAAATAAAAAGAACAAGGCTGGAGGTATCACTCTGCCTGACTTCAGATTATACTACAAAGCAACAATAATCAAAACTGCAGGGTATTGGCAGTAAAAACAGACAAACAGACCAGTGGAACAGAATTGCAAATCCAGAAGTAAACCACCATTTATATGGGCAAATAATTTTCGACAAAAAAGCCAAAAACATACAATGGAGAAAGGAAAACCTCTTCAATAAATGGAGCTGGGAAAACTGGAAAGCTACCTACAAAAGAATGAACTAGACTGTTGTCTATCAACACACACCAAAATTAACTCAAAATGGATTAAGAACCTGAATGTAAGACCTGAAACAATACATTGCATAGAAAAAAACATAGATACTAAACTCATGGACCTTGGACTTAAAGAGGATTTTATGAATTTGACCTCAAAGACGAGAGAAGTAAAAGCAAAAATAAATGAATGGGACTACATCAAACTAAAAAGCTTCTGCACAGCAAAAGAAACCATCAACAAGGCAAAGAGACCACCATCCGAATGGGAGAATATATTTGCAAACGATGCCTCTGATAATGGCCTAATATCTAAAATATACAAAGAACTCATACAGCTCAATATCGAAAAAAAAAACTAATTTTAAAAATGGGCAGAGGATCTAAACACACACCTTCCAAGGAGACATACCAATGGCCAAGAAGTATATGTAAGGATGTTCAACTTCACTAGCTATTAGGGAAATACAAATCAAAACCACAATGTAATACCATCTCATACCTATTAGAATGGCTTTTATCAACAGGATAAGTAATAACACACATTGAAGATGATATGAAGAATAAGGAACCCTCATATATTGCGGTAGGACTGCAGAATGTTACAACCACTATGGAAGACAGTATGGAGGTTTCTGAAAAACTAAGAATTGATCTACCGTATGATCCAGCAATCTCTCTACTGGGTATTTACCCTAAACACTTAAAAACATTTATCCAAAAAGATATATGCAAATCGATGTTCACAGCAACATTATTCATGGTGGCCAGGGCATGGAAGCAACCGACGTGTCCTACAGTAGATGATTGAATAAATAAGATATGGTACATATATGCAATGGAATATTACTCAGCTATCAGAAGAGATGAAATATTGCCATTTGCAACAATATGGATGGGTTTTGAGATAATCATGCTAAGTGAAATAAGCCAGACAGGAAAAGTTGAAACCACTTTATATCACTTATATGTGGGATATAAATCTAAAAACAACAAACAAATATGACAAACAAACAGAGACTCATGGATATTGACAGAGGACTAGTGATTACCAGAAGGAAGTGGGGGGATAAATGGGGTAAAAAGGATCGAATATGTGGTGACAGAAAGAAATCCAACTATGGCCAGTGAACACATAATGCAATATATATATATATGACTTACTGTTCAATTATACACTTGAAATTTATTAGATTTTTGTTAATCAATGTCACCATAATAAAAGTAATAATTATTATTTCTAACAAAGGCAGTAAAGGAAAAATAGAGGAACAAAGAAGATATGAGACATAGAAAACAAATACCAAGATAGCAGATTAAATCCAACCATATAAGAAAAATCACATTAAATAGTAATGGACCAAACACTTCTGTCTAAAGGCAAAGATTTTCAGACTGAATAAAAAAAAAATAAGAGCAAGTATAAACTGTCTGTAAGATACGCACTTTATCTTCAAATACACAAAAAGGTGGTAAGTTTTACTATCATTTAATAAAAAAAGACATGCTATGAAAGCAGTAACTTTAAGAGAGTCGAAGGTGCTGTATCATCATCAGACAAAATAGACTTTAAGACAAGTACTATTACTACAGACAAAGAGAAATTCCATAATAATAAAGTGGTTAATACATCAGGAATATGTATCATTTATAAGTGTACCACACCCAACAACAGAGCCCTAAAATATATGAGACAAAAACTGAAATGAGAACTAGAAAATCACCATTGGAGATTTCTATCCCTGTATCACCGATTAAAGAACAACCAGACAGAAAATCAGCAAAGTTAAAGACAGCACCATCAACCATCACATATATAACAACAGCAAAATACATTCTTTTCAAGTGCACTTGGAACATCCTCCAGGCTAAATCATATGCCAGGCTATAAAATAATAGATTTTTTTTAATTGAAATTATTATATATATGTTTTACAAACACTTTATTTTTGAGACATAATTCTTTTTGTATAATTTGTTTCACATTTTTTTTTCAGAAGAAAAAAGGGAAAGAACAAAATCTCAGTTTAAGTACCTTATTCAAATTTACTTATGAAGTGGCATAGCAGTAATCAGAACCAGTCATCTGACAACAAAGCCTTACTTTTTACCACTATGTTATTCCTTCCTTACAGCAAGTGTTACTGATTTTTATCCTGTCATTTCACTAACACTGTTTCATTAGCCATCCTAAGTTGTTAACAAAGGCCCTTAGGGAAACACCTAGTTCTGTCTTTACTTTGAGTCATCAGAGAGTGGGGAGCAGTAACCCCACTAAGTTATATATTGGGTGGTGCTGGCCCTAAACTCTCTCTACCTTCAAGATTTGGGCTTCAAGGTTTCAATACTTCCTTATCTCTGGCCAAAGATCATAAACTAGATCCTCTCCATGGGGGCCGGTTTGGGGAAACTGGTTCACCACTATGTAAGCATATAAATTCCGTGAATTTTTTTCCACAACTGGAAGAGTGATATGAAGCACAAACTTCATATCATATAAATTCCGTGAATTTTTTTCCACAACTGGAAGAGTGATATGAAGCACAAACTTATATACTCCAGCCAAGGTCATGACATCTCATCTGGAAGTCCTGAATTAATAGAATCTGTAGAGCTTTGTCAATTGAGAAACAGAATGGATGAAAATTTGAAGTTAAAGTTCTAATTGTGTCTTGAAGAAATTCTCACTCTCATACAAATATCGAATTATCCTGTTGTACATCTAAAACTAACGTTATATATCAATATACCTAAATAAAAAATAAATTTAAAAATGTTTAAAATAAACTTTAAAATAATTTTAAAATTCTCACTCTTTAGAGACTGAAGCAAGTGAAGTCTCTGCTTCTTTATATTACTTGCATTTTTATCACTACACTTAATATGTAAGCCGCTTGATGGAGAGTTAGAGAAAGAAAAGGAATTGAAAATCATATTAGCTAAATTTGCCTTCTGACAATATAATAGCTTTTATAAATAAATAGTTTGCCAGGGCAATAGCTAAATTATGTCTTGGATGAAATGTTGATTTTTATTATCTGTGTTTCTTTGTTCCTTCTTAGCATAAGAATTTAAGAATTGGCTTTATAGTTTGATCATTGGGTTTAGATAAGTGATTTAGTAATGTGATTTCTGCTACTTTTGTAGTTTTTAAATTTGTTCATTATTATCTGAACTCAACATAATAACACTTGAAACATGCATAAAAATTAAAATTACAAACCCTTTACCAGATGTATGGGTTGCAAATATTTTGTCCCATTCCATAGGTTGGCTTTCACTCTTAATTCCTTGCTGTGCAGAAGCTTTAAGTTTGATGTCATCTCATTTGCTTATTTTTTTATTTTGTTGCCTGTGCTTTTGGTGTCACAGCCCTGAAATCATTGCCAAGAACAATGTCATGAGGCCTCTCTCCTAAATGTTCTTCTAGGAGTTCTACAGTTTCAGGTCTTATATTTAACTCTTTATCCATTTGGGGTTGATTTTTGTGTATTGTGTAAAATAAGGATTAATTTTATTTTTCTGCCTGTGAGTACGCATTGGCGAAAATGTGGAGAAATTAGAACCTTTGCATGCTATTAATGGGAATGCAAACTTAGAAATATCAATATGATCTACTAATCCCACTTCTGGGTATTTATACAAAAATTTGGAATTAGGGTCTCGAAGAAATATTAGCACTCCCATGTTCATTGCAGCACTATTCACAATAGCCAAGATGAGGAAATAACCTAAGTGTCCATCAATAGATGAATGGATAAAGAAAATGTGCATATACATACAATGCAATACTATTCCGCCTTAAAAAAGAAGGAAATTCTGTAATATGCAAGAACATGAATGAAACTTGAGGATATTATTCTAAGCGAAATAAGTCGGTCACAGAAATACAAACACTGCATAATTCCACTTAACCAAGGTATCTAAAATTGTCAAATTTACAGAATCAAAAAGTGGAATGGTGGTTGTCAGGGCTGGGGGAAGGTGAAAATGGGGAGTTACTAATCAAAAGGGCATAAGGTTTCAGTTAAGCAGGATGAATAAGTTACAGAGAGCTACTGTGCAACATTGTTTCTACAATATTCTACAATATTATAGAAACAATGTTGCATTGAACATTTAAAGTTTCTACAATATTGTAGAAACAATGTTGTATTGAACATTTAAAATTTTGTTGAGGATAAATCTCATGTTAGGTGTTTTACCACAATAAAATAAAATTTTTAAAAATTAAAATTACAAAATATACCATTGAGTTAAGAAAAATGTAAAGGGATAGGAAGAAATACACATACTGGGGGGAAAATATGATATGGAGGTTCAAAATAATTACAGTGAGAGAAATAGGAAGAAGGAGATAGCACAGGCCCTTGGCTAATAGGGAAGAAGAAACATCAAGAGACTTATAAATGAAAACAGTTCTTAGGAGCTAGGTGACTGAAAACAAGCAAAGTTTGGACTCTCAGAATTGAGGAGAGAAATAATTCAATAGAAAGTAAACCTTTTTAAATAACAGGCAAAATTCAATTGAGTAACATTGGTGTCAGATAGATTAATAATATCCATAGAAGAGACAATTCAATTTTTTTTTATATACTACAGTTTGAGTCAGCAAATCTTTTAGGAGCATAGGATATGTCAGACCCCAGGCTGGGTGCTGAGGACTCAGAGATGAAAGATACACTCTATGCTCAGAAGGAACTCATGGACTAGGACAAGATATAGACTGATCAAGTGTGTATATAGTTAAGTGCACATCTATAGGGACATAGTGGAGGGTCAACTAACTCACCCTACAGGTAGGAATTAGTCAAATGAAGAAAAAGGAGAAAGATTGTACAATATAAGTCAAAACATGGTAGAGAAAAATCAGGTTGAGCTGCTTTAATATTTTCATGAGTGAACATTAATCTGTTTCTCAATTAAATATCAATTATTGATTACTGTTAAAGGATAAGACCATCACTCAACACCTGAAATCAAAAAACTTAAGTGCAGAAGTGGTTAGCTGGTCAGAGATATTCTTATTGAGCAAAGTTAACTGGTAATCTTATGTAGGATTGTGAGCAAGAGTTTGTTTGGGATTAGTGTTGTTACAAAGGTGAGAGTGGGTTGCTGTCAAACTTAGAAGTGTAGTTTGTGTTCATTATAGAGGCAGGAGTGGGTCAGCTTTCACAGGGAGTCAGTGAAGTGAGATAGCTACTGACTTGGCTTCCTTTCAGAGTGCGATGGGTTCCAGAAGCATGTTTGCTGAAGCAATGTGTCATTGATTAATCAGTTTGAAAACCAGTTCTGATGTTGACTTGTTACCATGGCTATAGAACGATTAGTCTTTTCTTAGGAGTGTTAAACTTTTATGTATTCTCACTATCCTCTTTTAGTCTTCTATCAACCAAAGTATCAGGAGAGACCGTCAGGGGTTATCCAGATGTTCTCCAATAGTTTGGGAGAGCCAAATTTTATAGTTATCGATTGTTGATTCTTCTTGAAACAAGATTTTATTTGTGGGTCTGATTTTCAGTTTGTTTGTTGATCAGCACGAGCCCTTCCTGTTTTTGTCTTTAAATCGTTTGTTAGAACCTTTGTTAAGACAGTGGTTATATAGATTTAAGACTCTGGATAAACAAATCAAACTATACAAAGTATTACAAGAAGGGATTGGAGGTCATAATCTCAATTTTTCCAGGTCTGACCTTGGAAATAAGTTTCAACAATTCCCTGAGTCTTCCTTAATAGTCAGTTTATCTTTTCATTTTGCATAAATAGAAATTGTTCTACATCATCTGTGGTGTTAATCTAGGTATAAAATGAAGTGTTAGCAATGGCACACTCTCTCTGGTTAGCAATAGAAAAATTCAAGGCTATGGTAATTTCCGTAAGTTTTTAGGAAAAGGAATTTTAACTGGTTGGTTTACTATTTTTCATATCAGCCAAAGTAAGGGACAAATTTTTGAGGATCATCTGAGTTGAACAACACCTATAGATGGGATTGTTATCCTCAGGAATCTGTTCCACCAGTGTTCATTTATACTGTTCAGGAAAGGTTTTATCCCTTCAGACCCTTTATATGAAGACATAGCCCCTTGAGGATATTAGGGAGTCATATACTTGAGTGGTTTAACTAATAGACTGATAGAATAACTGGCCCTGTTCCTGGATTGGCATCAAAGAACCTGATTCACATAAAGAACCTGAATCCAAGAGCTGCATTAGAGGTATGATCAGCCATACTGGAGCCATAAATATATTGTCTTTAGGGCTCATGATAAAGTCACTATTATATTCCAAGAAAATTTTTATTCCCCTCTCTCAATGAAAGGATATTTTTTTAAAAATTTGGTATTGTATCATTATTGGTAATGTTAGTATAATATAGTTTTATACCATACTTCAAATTAGCTGCACAAGCAATAGTTTGGGAGAGCCAAATTTTATAGTTAGGATGGTCTTCGTTCTTTAATAAGCCAGTAACGAGAAAAAAAATGATAAAAAAGATAAAGAATAAAAGTATACAAAGAAGGGTGTGACAATGGTTTCAGCAGAATTTAGGCAGTAGTCTCATTAGTCCAAGGATTTTCTATGGACCAAGTGCTTCTGAGAATTATCTGGAGAACCTCAGTTTAAGGTCCCTAATGCGTGTGTGTCCAATCCATAAGATCCCTAATGGGTGTGTGTCCAATTGTTTACCTTCTAAAGCACTTCGAAAATGTTCGGCCCATGTTAAAGATCTTCTAAATCAATAGCTTTCCATTCCAATTAATTTTTTTCTGACACTTTTCTTTCAGGTTTAAATTCATTTACAAAAAGAGAGGACAAGGCTTATTTTACCTTTGCTATTGGGTGTACCCCAGAAAATTGTCTGAAAGTTTCCTACAGTCTATTTTTAACTCGACACTTGATTCTCTTTTATTGTATTTACAATTTGAATCTTTGTGTAACTATTCCTTATCGAGCACTATTTAGATAATTACATGGACAAGGCCCTTGTCTACAAAAAGTTTATCATCTTACTTAACATGTTGTTAAATAAGTGGATAATCTGCCTTGACAGACTGAATTCTGAGTAGTGCAAAAACTGTTTTCCTGGCATTAGAAAATAAAAGCTTCTATACAGTTACATTGTCCAAGTAATTTATGCCAGCACCTTTAAGGGCCCACGTCTGATAGCATTTTCACCAGGAAAAAAATATTTTAAGTTATGATACTCTTCTCCGCCTCATGAAAAACTTCTTTTAAGGAAAGTAATAATTGTCAAGAACTATTAAATGCTAGATGCTATACATGTATTACCCCAAGTCTTATCCTACAAAAGTAAGTTCTTCATTTATTTTTATCACTCAAATAGTGTGATTAAATCCAGGATTCAAACCTCACATCTGTCCTATTTCAAAGTTAAGATAACTTAAAAATAATCATTGCAAGCATCAAAAATTGTGTTCTTCTGTATGTGAGTGCTATGCAATGACTGTTGAATTATGTAGGACTATTTGCTGCTAAGTTAGATGGCCACTAGTTGCTGGATTTTGATGGTTCTTCCTTTCCTTCCCACTGCTCAGTTACCATTTCTTCACTTCTCATTGTTGTCACCATATTGTACATGCAGACAATTGTACATCCATAGAGATTATACACACAATTAGGCCATTAGGCCTCCTATCTTTAACAAAGTGTCATTTTTTTTTT
>NW_006435779.1:2024359-2032063 GCF_000325575.1 Pteropus alecto
TTTTTAAAAAGTTGTCTTTTTTTTTTCAGAATAAAATTCAAGGTCTCTATCACAGCACTGCTGCTCACGTTTTTAAACTTTGTTCAGGGTTTACATTTGTGTTCTGGGCAGTGGCTTGAAGTCTCACTTCTTGTCAAATGAGGGGTTACTATATCAGGATAACAGAGTCCCAAAGACCTGAAAGCTTAAGCATCTAACTACCATGGGAAGAAATTTAGGCATGAGGGATAATCTGGATCATCTGATTAATGGCCCTTGCCTTTACTTTATTATACGTTTATAAATCTTCTGAGTTAATGCCATCTGTACAAAGATTTCCAAAGCATCTTCTTTACCTCAAGTAAGTCGTGTGAAGAAAAAGTCCTTCTGCAAACAAATCCTAAATCTACATCTTTTTAACGCCATGTCATTTTGAGCAAGTTGCTTAACTTCTCTGAGTCTGTTTTCTTCATTTATAAAATGAGCTTGATAATAATAATAATGACATTACCATCTCATGCAGTTGTGAAGTTTAAGAGAGTACTATGTCAAACAATGAATATTGTGTCTGGCATGTAAGTAAGTGCTCAATAAATATTGTTATTATTACTTATAATAAGTACCAAGGGGCCCAATTATGCTTTAGTGCCCTAATAATGCTTGGCCCAATTCTTTCCTTAACTTAGTATCCTGGAGTATTCCAGCTTCCCCCCTTACAGATCTTTGTAGTGGCCACATGGCCCAATTGAAGAACCACCCTTGTGCTGGGGTCAGTTTGCCCTCCCACATTTGGGGTCAGAGGACTGTTCTTTCTACTTTTTTAATTGCCTCCCATTGTAAATACACATCAACGACATACTACACATTCACACAGCCTGATTTTCTGTATAAAATAGGTATGCATTTTCATATGAGGGACTCTAAAAATATTGTCCAAAATGTATTCTTCCCATAGGAACAAAACATTAAAATATTAAAGTACTGGACATTGTGGCTAACTCTGACCCTAGAGGTTTAATATGAATTGTACAGATTTTAGAATATTGGCCTCAATTAAAATCTGTGGTAAATTTTTGTGGAAATGTTTGTCCAAAAAATGTGTTGTCATATTCCATGAAGAATTTGAATTTAGATAAAAACGGCTTCTGGAGTTATGGCAGACAAGCCAAGAGGCATATTAGTCAGATATTGGACAGTTTTCCCGGAAATCTATAAATTGCCTTCTTCACATAAAAATACAGAAAAAGACATGGCTAGATTGTAAGTGACTCCATTGTTCGTGCACTTATTCATGTGTATTTTATCAGGGTTACAGCATCATAATTGGTTCTTCCATTGACTAACTTCCTGGAAAGCTTAAAATAGTGTACGTAAGCCGTATGGGTAAATGATACCCTTATTGAAAACTCAAGTATTTAAAACTGGCTGATTTTCATTCTGGCTTTTTTTCTGAGGAATTTCTTGGGAACATTACCATTTTTGTTGAGAAGTGCAGAAAGTAGTGGTGCTGTGTACTTAATGACAGAACCAATTGAAATCTGGGAAGAGATCAAATGGAATGGTGCTGTTTAAGGCTGTGCATTTCAACATATTTTTTAAAAATCTTCTGTCATTATTTTGTATTTGAAAGAGATAGGTAAACTACTTTAATCTAGAATATATCCTAATCTTCTAAAAAATGTTTTTTAAAAAGGCAGTCCAAAAATTTTAGGTTAATATATCTTATTGCTATGAGCAAGTGTTAACTCTTTATTTGCAAAGTTTTATATCCAATTTTCAAAAATAATAAAGTAGGAAATGAATTAAATGCAGACTGCTATTTGTAAGATTTTGAGAAAGAACCGTCTGGGTACGACCTCTTAAAACCTAGTTGTTAGCTCTTGTTGAGTGTCTATATTATAAAATACTCATTTAAATATGGTACAAGGGATTTTCTCTTTGAAAAAAGTTTTTGTGAGATAAATTAACAAGCATTTTAGATCTCATACTATTAGTTATTTTTTAAATAAATTATGCTTGCTTCTGCAATGACATGTATATTTACAAATATACTTTGGATTTCCATCAAGTATTTCACAAACTAGCCCCAGCCTACTTTTGTAGCCTGATCTCCTCCAAGCCACTTCCCTCCCAACACCATAAAACCTAAATTCCAGCCCCAATAACTAAGGGCCACTTTTTGAACACACCTCCCTCCTCTTGTGCCTTTGTTTCCTCTCTTCCCTCTGCTTTTAATACTTCATCCTCTGTTAAGCTAACTCCTACACATCTTTCAAGGTCTAGCAAAAATGCCATCTCTTCTTGGTGGTTCGTATGAGCTCTCATCAGAATTAATAGCACTGGTTCTCTGCAGCATGCCACTCTACCTCTTGTCATTGCCCTTGTCACCCTACATTCGGACTGTCTTGGAGAAGAGACCTGGCCTTATTCATGTCTGTGTCTCTCCTAAAAGCCATCCTAGGGTTTGGATTATGTAATAAGTGCTTAGTAAATATCTGTTTATTGATTTGACTTTTCTCATCTCTGTAGTCTGTCCTATTCTTCTGTCATGTAAAAAGCCACAAAAATAATTCAAGTTACAGATCTTGTGGAGAGTTTTTTAAGTAAGGACTTTTCATTTCCCTGTCTGATGAGTCTACAAATAACAAGTCTTTCCACACAGCTAATGTCCCAAAGTATCAGCATTGTTTTCTCCAGACCACTCTGTGCCTCACTGGCTTACTTAATCAGCAGCACTGTGCAAGTTTAACTCTCAACTGGAATGTCATTGAGCATGATGAAGGAAAAGTTACACAGAAGGTTCCAGTTACTGTAGTAAATATATTACAAAGATTACTTTAGAGGAGAATTATTTTATATGATGACAGGATGAAGTTTCATTGTGGTAAGATTTTGCCTTTTTCTTTCCTTTGATAAAATTCTAAGAAAAAAAGTATTTCTCAAATTACCGAGATCATTTATTAAAATGACAGATTCTTGGCCATTACCCTTGGCAAATTCTGAGTTGTAGTTCTGAAAGTGAGGCCTAGGAATCTGAATTGTAGGAAGCATTCAGGTGGTTTCCATGTGAATAATCATAGCACCACACGTAGAGAAATATAGATATTGTGAGGAAAGTGAAAAGGTAATATTATGTTAATGGAGGTATCATATGCTCAAAATATGTTACTTCACCCAGGCCTTGGGTTGGCTTTTAGAAAAGACACAGAGAGGAATGGAACTATGTCTCTCCCCCAGGACAGCATTGTGTATTCGAGTATTCTAGGAAGATGGGAATGGTTATTTGATCAAAGTATCCTGACATTTCTAAATTATCAGAGCAAATTGTCCAGTATGTTCTGATCTAATTTCAGGAGTGTTCTGGGCTTAAATATACATTTTAAATGCATGGTGAACAAGAAAGAAATATGCTTTTACAAGGGCCAAAGAAGTCAGATGGTATTCCTAGTGCCTCCTTTTTTCTGGGAAAAGACTTGGATTTAGAGATTCAACATCTGAAGTGGCTTTGAATTTAAGTAAATAGCTCAGAATATTTTTGCTGTAAATATCCATGAAATATATTTCTAGTTAATCATATGAAGATTTTAACCTTGATTACCTGAGGAACCCAGAAATACATACTCTAAGAGACCAAAGTTTGCCTATGCCTCCCAAATAGCAACTTAGCTATGGTAATTTTTATCATTGATATCCACAATGAAATTGTAGCAGTTCCACAATGAAGTTGCGACAATTAGTTAGAAATTGCACTTTTCTCAATCAATGTATAATTATAATGCTCTATTACATGTGGTTTTTAATTTGTCTTTGATTTCCCAATAGACTGTGTCTATGGACAAAAAAAAACAACCAAACACACAAACAAAACAACAACAACAAAAAAACCTCTTAAACTTGTTATTCTCTGAAACCTAGTACAAATATGAGTGGATATCCAGATTGCTTAAAATTTACTAGAAGTTTAAGTGTTTTGGATTCTGAAATGAGAGTTTGGAAGCTTCTTCAATGTGAAACCGCCTGATGAGCAGTGATGATAATGTTATTGAGAATAGATGAGAAATATCTTAGGAGACTGTTGCCTTGGCCTCTGATTCAATTGTGTATATTTGCAGAAAGGCATAATAGTATGCAGCCAAAGGATTATGCAATTACACATTATATGCTTTGCTTTTATGAAAAAGAGGTAAATTTCTAAAAGCCACACTAATAGCAAGGATTTGCTGAAGAAAGCAAATCTTTAGCATATCTTCATGCAGCCTAATGTATAGAACCATCTATATATCTATGGCATATTATGAGAACAGATCATGTTGTTACTCCTGAATCCTTAAGAAAATGTTAAATTATATTTGATATCTTCAATTTACTAAGGCAGAGAATAATGTAATCTATGTTTTAAATATCATAAAAGTTGAAACAAAAAATTTTGATGCTTTAAAGAGGAAAATGTCAATTATCAAAAACTGCCATTTTGAGTAAAATATATTATCTTTAGTTTATCCTAATTCATATATGTGATCACTACCTTCCTCTACCAGTTCTTTGGTAAATATGGAAATATGCACAAATTATCACTATAAATCATCTTATTTACTCACAAGATAAATATGCCAAAGACTTATTATGATCTTTTTCTTTAATAATTATTCAAGCAAACGTCAGCAAGATTTTTTAGAAGAAAGGCATTATGTTTGGCACCTGGGAGAATATGACTCATATTTTGCCTTCAAGGACTTATATTTTGTGTGTCTACATTTTTAAGTTGTGGAATATATTTGATTAATAGTCCTTGTAGGGGCACTTCAGAGATGGGTTAGTAGAAACTTTGCCTGTGTCCTATTAGGCCTAGCCCAAGTTAACAGAAGTAAATGATGCTTTAGGCAGGCACACCTGGGGGGAAAGATGAACCCAACAACATGGTCACCAACAATTTCTCTCTGTATCTGGGCTGAGATTCCTATATCCTCAAGAAGGCGATATTTATAATTTGACAGAAAGTGAGTTTTTACCTCTTTGGATTCAGGGCTTGCCACATTCTGGAAAGCCAGCCATCACTTTTTATTTTGACAAAAAAAAAAAAAAAAAAAAGTGTGGTAAAAAGACACTTGAGATGAGGGTGAGAAACTGATTTATTCATGTATTCAGTTAATTTTTTATTTCTTTACTATCTGTACCGTATAAAAAGGGTTGGGGATACAGATGTGATTAGACATTATTCTGCCCTCAAGTGACTTACAATCTGATCTGATAGGGAGAGACATATAAAGATAAATAAAACAATATATTTTATAGGAATCTTGATTTCTGTTCAGAGGACAGTGGAAGCCCAAAGGAAGGAATGGCCAATTCTGTGTAGTGAGACATGAAAGATTTCTTGAGAAGGTGACTATTGAAATGAGCCTTGAAAGAGGAGTAAGAGTTTGTCAAGTTAAAGAGAAAGAGGAGGAGGAGAGTCCATTCTAGGTAGAGATCAGTCTAAGCAAAGGCCTAGGAATAAATAACTTTGCCTTTTGGAGGAACTGCAAGAAGCTAAGTATGCCTAGAGCAAATGGTGATGGAGAATGTGGGAGGAAGAAAGGAAAGGCGAGAATGTGAAGAATTAGGCAATGGCAGGATCAGCAAAACTTCTCATAAAGGGATAGATATGAGAAGTGATGAGATACAATCAACAGAATTGGGTGACCTATAAGATATAGAGGTGCTGAGGAGTATAGTGGTGACTCTGAGGCTGAGTCCCGTCACCTCTGACCTGTTGTGACATCTATAGGTCATCTGGCAAATTTGCTTCTATTCACTGTTCCTAGGCTCTCCTTTTGTTCTTTCCTTATGGGCTCAGCCTTCAGACCTGCTGGACTTGCAGGGAAAGCTGGTGAAGAGGGATGGGGAAGTAATAAAGAAAAGATGGGCCCAAGGTTTGGAAGAAATGACAGGATAAGGCCCAGACTCGACTTGCACATTGAAACTCACTGGATCAAGACATAAAGCCCAGGGGTTATTCAGAATCAGATGGGACAGCAATTTTGTAATTGTAGCTTATTTGGTACCCAGGGCTAAGTGTCAGAAGTTTCTATTCAACTGTCTACATTTCCACTTGAAATGTATTTCCAATTCCAATGGAAATGTAGACACTTCAGATCCTTGATTTTCCCTCCAAAACCAAGCAGAATCAAGCTCTAACAAATGGAACTTGGTATTTTCTTTTAGCTCTTTCATTTGATTTTTATGATAATCTGTTTTGAGGAGCAAACAGAATGCAGAAAGATAATTCTTTTCTTAGTGGCAAGAAAAAAAATGCAAAAGACAATAAAGTGTTAGCAGGTGAAGAGAATGGCCTTAATAGAAGTGAGGACTACTAGCCCATGTTCTGGGGTCCCAAGACACATTATATAGAGAGTGATAGATTAGCATTGCCTGGCATAACCCAGAATTTTGTAAAAAGCAGGCATGTAAGCCTGCTTTCAACCCTGTCCTGAAGGACTGTTTCTTCTGAAAATACCAGAGAGTCCTGTATTAGACTAAGAAAGGGACAAGAGCTAGGTTCACATTTTTAGGGTCTTAGGGTTCAAATCTGGAACTCTAAAATGAGAGTAGAAAACATTAGCGAGCAGGGAATTGGAGTGAGAATGAAATTGTCACAGGCATTATATTAGTAGTGAATAGATTGCATTTGACATGCAGGTCAGAAAGTAGCTCAGCCACGCAGATATGTGAGCCAGCTTCACTCCTGGAAGCTGGGAGAGTGCAAAATTCTTTTCTAGCTTGTATGATGTCAACCAACATCTCCTACTTCTCTCAAATTTTTATGACCAAACGAGTTACTCAAATTGCAGCAACTCATTTCTCCCCACGTTAAGGCTAAAAAGAAGGCTTAGCTTATTTCTGAGCCTTTTGACCTTCTGATTGCCTCTATCCAACCTTGAAAGAAACTTTTAAGAGAGATTTAACCATATGGTCAGCAAGTCATCAGACATAGAAAACAATTAAATTGAAAGTAAGCAAAAGTAAGATTTCAGCAACTTCAGTAAACACTGGTTTACTTATGCTAGAATATGAAGGAGAAAGAACTAACATTATTGAGTACTTATTACATGACAGCCATTTTGTTTACATGCAGTACATGAGAATAAATAAAAGACAATTCCTATAGTAATATTTGTGAATAGGTATACAGCAAATGTGAGTTCCTCCTTACTCTTCTCCACCTTTACATAGTCATCTAATAATTTAACTTTTGCAACAATTTATGAAATTGATACTATTAACCTTAACTTACAGATGAGAACATTGAGGCTTAGAGAAATTATATTGACCAAAGTTGTCCAGCTAGTAAGTGGTGACACATTCATATGAACCAGGGTCCATGTATTTCCAAAAGCTTATGTGCTTTTTCCATGACACATGAGAGCCTACGACAGTAAATATATTTGTTAAAGCTTGTTTCTAAAGCTTGTTTAGCAGTGCAAGTAACTTTGGAAGCTTGTCAGAATGATTACAGAATCCCCCTCCTCTTTTTGGATCCAGCCCAGGGGAGAATAGAGTAAGCCTGCCACCTGAAGGCAATCCTGAGGCAGAAGAGCATTAGAGCCAGCACCACTGTAGTCAAGGCATTGTGTTAGGCAAGCCTTTGGAAATGTCAGAGAAGTACCATTCCTCCTCTGCCCTTAGCCAGCTCCCTGCCAGGTTTTGTGTGGGGGAGAGTTTTTCTCCTGCAGCTTATGTAAGGGA
>NW_006435779.1:2032099-2045887 GCF_000325575.1 Pteropus alecto
TTACTTTTGTAGAAATGAAAAAGAGGAGAGTGGGGTGTTGTTCTCTTCTATAATCCCCCCAACACACACACCAAAAAACCCGCTAAGGTATATATTTTGCATTTTAAGTCCATTTGGGTATGACTCAAAAAAGATAATTTCTTTTCATTTGTCTGGTTTTGTGTAAAGAAAACTGGGCTCAGAGGTTCTGATAGCATATAAATTAAAGATATGAAAGTATGTCATTGAAATTCTAAAGATGTGCTGATCCTCTCATCAAAAGAGTTCTCTTGTGGTGCTGGTGCTGACTTATTAATAAAAGATTATGCTTTTATTTGATTATTTATCTAATCAGGTTCACCTTCAGTTTAAGCTCATTAAGTCTGCTGTTAATAGTCTTGCTGAAAGTGTACTTGATTGTGGAATTAGATCCAAATGAGACAGAGAATATGCTCAAGCATTAATGGTCAGAAATAAAGACAGAGTGCCCTGTAAGTCCATGTTGCCCTCGAGTAGAGCGTGTGAACTGCCAACCAAATAGAAAGGGCACATATTTAAAAGGTTGGTTTTGTAGAGTAAAGGCTGACATAATTAAATACACTTAGTAACAGAGAAACGAAAATGACAAGCATTCTAATTGTCAAAAAAAAGAAACGAGTTCAATACCTATTCTTTATATGCATTATGTTGGGGAAGCTTTTCTAATAGTCTTTTATGTGAAACTTCTGAATTACATTCAGGATGTTGGTTACTCGATGTTCCCTGCCCTGACTCCCAGTAACTTGCATTTAATCTGTTTGCTTCCACTTCTAAAGTGGTTGTAAAATAAACCAGACTTATAATGCCTCTCTTGGGTCTTGCAGAACAGATAACTAAATCATTTTGTTCTTACCTGATAGATGGTTGTCAAGTTTAACTGCTACAGATAAGTTTTCTTCTTTAAGGTGGTCTTGCTCCACTTTTTGTTGGACTAAGGAACTTCTAGCTACCACAGTACCACATTGAAAGAGGGCCCATGAACACCAGAGCTGTACAGCTAACCAAGGCCAGTGTGTTCCCTTCTTGGAAATACTGCAGCTCAGACTTGGCACTGGAATGAGCTAAATTATTTATCCAGCCAGATAAGAGAGAAAGCAGCTAAGAGCTTCCTGAGTTTATAGCTTCAGTCACTGGATTCATACTGAGACAGGAAACAGGCCAGGCTCCATCAGAAAAGAGAAAAAAGAAGACTCCTCCCAAGTCCTCTTCCATCACTTCTTACGAAATGCCATGAGAGAGTATGTGATTAATTTCTCAGTAAGTTATACATTCAGTAAATGCCATGAGATTAGAGCAATTCTTAGTTTTGGTTTTGATATTGTCATAAACAATATAGCAAAGCACCAGTCAGTACTCCACAAGCGCAAACTCTTCTAGGACCTTCTCTACAGGAAAAAGCTGGTTTAGCATAAGGTCAGCACTTTAAAGTCTTTTTGACTGGTCATACAGATCACAGTCATCAGATAGGGTCTTCATGGAATGAGGTCCCCAATGAGAGAAATGTCTGCATGTATAGGGATGTTTCCTTCCAGGGAATTCACCTCTGTCTCAGAAGCAATCCTTCAGGTTAGGAAATATAGCCCTGACATTTAAGAACTTTGATTGTGGGACTTCTGAGGAGAGAACAAAAAGATTGCCTACAAACTTGTGTTTCTTATTGTAGTTAATTGGAAATTCTTACACAATTACTTTCCTCATGGAGGGCTGTTACAGTCTCTGGACTTCTGAGTCTAATTTGTATCTCCTTTAAAGTATCTGTCATGATCTCCTCTATTTACTTACATACATGGCTCTTTCATTCCATTAATTTCTTAATGACAAGAAACATGCCCTACTCTTTTTTCCAAACTCCTAATCACTTAACATATCACCTTGCATATATTAGGTGTCAGTGAATATATGTTGAATGGACTGCATCATCCAAAAGTGGAAGATGCACTAGGCATTTGGGTTTGGGGCCTTCCTTGGACCCCCAAACCTGAAATTCACCAAAGAATGGCACTTCCCTAATGGGGAAAAATTCATGCAACTTAAGAAAAGAGAGAAAGATAGGTCTGCAGTGATGAGGAATGGAAAGGACACATCCTTAGCTAGCTAGATCAGTGGAATCATTTCTAATGATCAACAAGAAGGCAGATGTCAGAGTCAAGTTATCCTCACATTTAAACCTGGAGTTCTTATTCTAAAGGGAGTGCTCATGGTGTCAACCAGCATTGGATGTTGTAGAATAAAAAAAGCCTGTGGTGGTATCAACCTCATGCATAAGAACAAACAGATAGAATACTATGAATGAAAATAACATTAAATTTGGCTATGAAGTACATAATAGACATTGTTATTGCTTAGAAATTATCTTAGAGGTAGCACCAGGCAAGAAAGAGAAAAATCAAAGGCCCATAAACCTGTGATACAAACCATAGCAGGAAGGAGGTGCTATCCACAATAAAGTTTCAGTTCTCAGTCATCTCATTTCTGTGTATCATTCTCTATAGGTGGAATTGGCTGCGTAGGTCAAGACAAGGGGCAGGTTCGAAAGTGCCTTGATGTGGTGGAGATCTATAACCCTGATGGGGACTTTTGGAGAGAGGGTCCACCTATGCCAAGTCCCCTGCTCTCTCTTCGAACCAATTCTACCAATGCAGGAGCAGTGGATGGGAAGCTATATGTCTGCGGGGGATTCCACGGAGCAGGTATTGATCAAATTTTAAATGTTTTGTAACCTCCTTTGGTTCGATTTAACCTCCATTAACTGACTCAGTCACCGAGGAATAATCCTGAGAGCAGTGTGAGCACTGGCAAAAGCGTGGATTTTAGATAGAGTTCAATGACCTTGAGCAACTCACCAAATCTTCGAACTTGAGTTTCCATATCTATTAAATGAAGCTACTATCTCCAAAGGTATTGTAAAAATGAAATGAGATATTTTTCAGATAACCTAAGAAATTTGAATAGGGACTGGAGTATTAGATGATATTTAAAAATTGTTCATTTTGTTAGCTTATAATATTGGCATTGTAATTTCATCTAAAAGAAGAGGGAAAAGGAAAAAAATGTTCTTAATAATTAAAGATTATTTAGAAGTATTTATGAATGAAAATGATGTACTCTCTGAAATTTACTTCAATCTACTCTAGCAAATATTTTTTAAAAAGCGAATGGGGTGGATGGGCTAAGAATAGATTTACAACGTTGGTAAAATGTTGATAATTATTAAAGCTGGATACATGGGGTTCCTCAGAGAACTTTCTAAAGAGGATTTTAAAAACTGTTTTAATACCTATTATATTAAACATCACATAATTATGTAAAGGTAGTAATTTTTCATAATAGCAAGAAAGCTGACATAGTAAAGAGATCTAGTAGTACCTCCTTGTTTAAGTTTCGTGGGCAAAGAGAGACACAAGGAGTCAAGAGTGAGATCTCAGGTGCTGGACCCGTCATCCACTAGGGCTCTCCTCCAGCTGTGATCACATGCTTTCCTATCTATCCTCTGGCTTTTGGCAGAGAAGAGAAGGGCAGAGAAAACAAAGAGTAGCCTCAGGACCTCCAGAAGGATGAGTGGTAATCAATGTTTAAGGTTCTAGAAAATATTCTGTTTTGTCTTGTCTCTTTATCTTAACTTTCTTTGTATAATATTGAGTTAGAGAATTGATATTCTCCAGTTTTTCAAACACATCTAAATTCATACTATGAGCCAACCTCTTTTCTTGAAACTGTAATGGACTAATAATGCTTTCATTCAGAGGAAAAGGGATTTACTATATGAGCTCTCAAAGTCCATTTTTTTTTAAAATATTAAAGGTATATTTAATTAAAAACTGAAGTCAGTCTGCAATGGTCCTATTATCAAAACCAGTTAATTTGACATTCATTTTTTAAACAAATTTATTTATTTAAATTAGTTTCAAGTATACAGTACATTAGTTAGACATCCACAATGTTCATAAAGCGATCCCCCCCAAAGTCCATTTTAATTATTTGTTTCTAAATTGGTAGATTGTCTGGTCTTAGCTGAATGAAATCACTGAATAAAAGTTTTATGAAAAATAAAGTTTTAGGAAAAATTGTATAGCAGCATATCCATTATTAACTAGAGATCTTGGCATCAAACCTAAATACAGGAAGTGGATTTTCTCTCTTTGTGTGACACAAATTGCTCATATCATTCATTTATTCAGAAAACCACAGTCAAGAAATTAATCTTGGGGCAAGATGGCAAAGTAGATAAATGCTGTTCCTGCCTCCTCCCATGACCACATTAAAATTACAACTAAGTTATAGAGTAATCAACTTGGAGAACCATCTGAAAACTAGCTGAACGGAAGTCTTATAACTAAGGATATAAAGAAGAAATCACATCAAAATTGGTAGGAGGGCTGAACACACAGAAGGGGCTAGCTTCACACTAACATGTGTCAGCTGAGAATCATGAAGGATATCTCAGCTGCAGAAGTCTGCCTGGAGGAGTGAGGAGTTCTAGCCCCACACTGAAGTCCCCAGCTTAGAGCATCAGTGTCAAGGTGAGGGTCCCCCACATTTGGCTGTGAAAATCCAACAGCATTCCATCCATCAGTGTGTGATAAAGGGCAGCTAGAAATCCAGACATCCTCTTAAGGGGCCTGTGTACAGATTCACTTGCTCACAGGCACTCACCTTGGGCTCTGGCGGAAGGACAGTGATTCGGGACTCACTAAAGACATAAAGGGAAAGACTGAGTTGTGTGTCTTAAGGGTGAGAACTGAAGGGACAACACTACTATCCTTGTGTTGAGCCCTCTTCCACGTGGCCTACAGGTGGGCACCATCTTTCCTGTGTTGATCCCTCCCCTCACACAGCCAAATCTGAATCTGCATTGACCTAGTGAATTCCACTAACTCCATCCTAGAAACTCCCTGGGACTCCACCCAACCCAACTTTTGCACTACCAGAAACAATGTGGGTGGTGAGCAACCAGCCCTGACCATGTAGCAGTCTTTCTTGGAAAACTCTTGACAATCTGTGGGCCTGAGGCAGATGGTGGTTGGCCTTGATGTGCTGTGGACATTTTTCTGAATGGCTCAGCACTGACATCAAACCTGAATCTGCATTAACCCAGTAAACACCACTCACCCTACCCCGGTGACTCCCTGGGACCCTGCCTTACCCAACTCACATACTGCCTAAAGCTCTTTCAGCAGCTGAACTTTATGAACGGCCAACAGGTGGGCACCATCTTTCCTGTGCTGATCCTTCCCCTCACACAGCTAAATCTGAATCTGCATTGACCTGGTGAACTCCACTTGCTCCACCCTAGTAAATCCTTAGGACCTGGGCCTTTTGCTGAGCTACCTCAAACTAGTACTAGTGGCAGCCAGCCTAGGTTCACAGTGTGGCCTCTCCAGGTCCAGCATAGGCAATGACCAATGGTGGAAAGCTTTGTAGCTTCTACCAGGTAGCTCCGGGCCAATCAAAGGCAGCGCTGAACTTGGCCTGCATGGGACCCTCTCCCAGGGGCCTCCAGAACCAACACACCCAAAGGTCAGCTTCAGACCACAACAAAGTACTGCCCGATTAGATTCAGAAGTGGCACAAAGGATGGTCTCAACAGACCAAAAGATGGTCTCAACAGACACACAGGCTTGCTGGAGTGAATCCCACTCAGTGGGGTCAGCCCCAATACAGCAGCTTACACACTGTGGACATGCTCACAACCAGTCAGCCTGGGAGTCAATCCCACCCACTGATGGGCCAACAACAATCAAAACTCAACTACAACAGAAGGGCACACACAAATCACATAAGGGACACTCCAGGAACACCTATGCAGGTGACGAGGGAGACTGTACCGCTGAACCACACAGGGCACCTACTATATAAGACCACCCAGCCAAGGCTGAGAGATGTAGAAAATGTACCTAATGCATAGAAACAAACACAGAGATACAGCCAAAATGAGGCAACAACACAAAAAATATGTCCCAAATGAAATAACTGGAGAAAACTAAAACAGAAAAAAAAAAAAAAACTAAATGAAACGGAGGCAAGAAACCTACCAGATACAGAGCACAAAATGCTGTTTATAAGGATGCTGAATGAACTTAAGGGAAGAATAGATGATCCCACCAAGAATAGATGATCTTACAAAGAAATAGTAAGCATCAAAAAGGATATAGAAACCATAAAAAAGAATGAGTCAGAAATAAAGACTACAGTAACTGAAATAAAGAATACAGTGGAAAGAATCAACAGCAGATTACATGAAGGAGAGATTCGAATCAGCAATTTGGAAGACAAGATAGCAGAAAACACCCAGACAGAACAGGAAAAAGAAAAAAGAATTTTTTAAAATGAAGATAGTTTAAGGGGCCTCTGGGACAACATCGAGCATACCAACATTTGCATCATAGGTACCAGAAGGAGAGCAAGGAATTTAAAACCTAATGGAAGAAATAATAATGGAAAATTTCTCTAACCTGGTGAAGGAAATAGACATACAAGCACAGGAAGTACAGAAAGTCCCAAATAAGATGAACCCAAACAGTCCCACAACAAGACATATTATAATTAAAGTGCCAAGGGTTAAAGAGAAAATCTTAAAAGCAGCAAGAGAAAGGCAGCTAGTTACTTGCAAGGGAGCTCTCATAAGACTGTCAGTTGATTTCTCAACAGAACCTTTGCAGGCCAGAGGGGTTGGCATGAAATATTCAAAGTGATGAAAAGCAGGGACCTACAATCAAAACTATTCTACTCAGCAAGGCTATCAATTAAAATTGAAGGTGAGATAAAAAGTTTCCCCAACAGGAAAAAGCTAAAGGAGTTCATCATCACCAAACCAGTATTACAAGAAATGTTAAAGGGACTTCTTTAAGAAGAAAAAAAAGAAAAAAAGATTAAAAATATGAATAATGAAATGGCAATAACCACATACCTAGCAACAATTACTTTAAATGTAAGTGGGTTAAATGCTCTAATCAAAAGATAGGGTGGCTGAATGGATAAGAAAACAAGACCCTAACATATGCTGCCTACAAGAGGCTCATTTCAGATCCAAACACACATACAGACTGAAAGTAAAGGGATGGAAAAGGATATTTCATGCATATGGAAACCAAAAAAAAAAAAGCTTGGGTAGCAATACTTATATCAGACAAAATAGACTTTAAAACAAAAACTATAGAAGAAACAAAGAAGGATGATTCATTATGACAAAGAGATTGATACAAGAAAATATAACCCCAGTAAATATTTATGCACTCAATATAGGAATGCCTAAATATATAAGCAAATATTGACTGACATAAAGGAAGAAATCAATAGTAATACAGTCATACTCAGGGACTTTAACACCCATTAACACCAATGGACAGATCTTCCAAACAGAAAGTCAACAAGGAAACAGTGGCCTTAAGTGACACACTAAACCAGGTGGATTTAATTGATATTTAGAGCATTTCACCCCAAAACAACAGAATATACATTCTTTTCAAGAGCACATTGAATATTTTCCAAGATAGACCACATGTTAGGCCACAAAACAAGTCTCAATAAATTTAAGAAGATTGAAATTATATCAAATATCTTCTCTAACCACAATGGCATGCAACTAGAAATCAATTTACAAGAAAAAAGTGAAAAACACACAAACACATGGAGGCTAAATAGCATGCTATTAAGCAACAAATGGGTTAACAATGATATCAAGAAAGAAATCAAAAGATACCTTGAGACAAATGAAAATGAAACACAATGATGTAAAATCTATTGGACACAGCAAAAGCAGTCCTAAGAAGGATAATCATAGCAATACAGGCCTACTTCAAGAAACAAGAAAAATCTCAAATAAACAATCTAACTTAACTCCTAAAATAACTAGAAAAAGAACACCAAACAAAGTCCAAAGTGAGTAGAAGGAAGAAACTAATAAAGATCAGAATGGAAATAAACAAAATAGTCTTTACAAAATACGAACGATCAATGAAACCAAGAGCTGTTTCCATAAAAAGGTAAACAAAATTGATAAATCTTTAAACAGACTCATGAAAGAAAGAGAGAGGATCCAATTAAATAAAATCAGAAATGAAAGAGAAGTAACAACTGATACCACAGAAATACAATGGATTATAAGAAAATACTATGAACGATTAATTCCAACAAATTGGAAAATCTGAAAGAAATGGATAAATTCCTAGAAACATACAATCTTCTGAGACTGAATCAAGAAACAACAGAAAATCTGAACAGACTGATTACTACTAATAAAATAAAATCAATAATAAAAAAACTACCTACAAACAGAAGGCCTGGACCAGATGGCTTCACAGGTGAATTTCACCAAACATTCAAAAAAGAATTTACACCTTTCTTTCTCAGACTATTCCAAAAAATGCAAGAATAGAGAATGCTCCCAAGCTTATTTTAGGAGGCCACCATTACCCTGATTCCAAAACCAGAGATATTACAAAAATAAAGTAAAATTATAGACCGATGTCCCTGATGCATATAGCTGCAAAAATCCTCAACAGAATATTAGCAAACCAATTTCAGCAATACATTAAAAAGATATAACACCATGATCAAGTGGAATTTATTCCTGGGATGCAAGGCTGGTTCAATATCTGCAAATCAATGTAATACACCACATAAACAAATTAAAACATAAAAATCGTACGGTCATATCAATAGATGCAGAATAAGCATTTGACAAAATCCAACATTTATCTATGATAAAAACTCTCAGCAAAGTGGGAATAGAGGGAATATACCTCAACATAATAAATGCCATATATGACAAACATACAGCTACATTATACTCAGTGGGGAAAAGCTAAAAACATTTTACTTAAGATCAGGAACAAGACAAGGATGTTCACTTTCAGCACTTCTATTCAACATAGTTTTAGAAGTCCCAACTACAGCAATCAGACAAGAAAAATAATTAAAAGGCATCCAAATTGGAAATGAAGAAGTTAAACTGTCATTATTTGCAGATGGTGTGATACTTGTAGAGAGACCACTAAGAGACCACCCAAAGCTATTAGAACTGATAAATGAATTCAGTAAATTAGCAGGATACAAAATTAATATTCAGATATTGGTCGCATTTTTATACACAATAATAAACTATCAGAAAGAGATATTAAAAATAAATTTAACCAAGAAAGTAAAAGACCTGTACTTGGAAAATTATAAGACACTGAAGAAAGAAATTGAAGAAGATACAAATAAATGGAAACATATACCATGGTCATGGATAGGAAGAATTAACATTGTTAAAATGTCCACATTACCCAAAGCAATTATAGATTCAATGCAATCCCTATCAACATACCAACGACATTTTTCACAGAACTAGAAGAAATAATCCTAAAATTTATATGGAACCACAAAAGACCGTGAAGAGCCAAAGCAATCTTGAGAAAGAACAGAGCTAGAGATAACATACCACCAGAAATTGAGCTATACTACAAGTCTATAGTAATTAAAACCACATGGTACTGACATGAAAACAGGCATATAGATCAATGCCTGTAAATGGAATAGAATATAGAGCTCAGAAAAAAACCCACATCTATTTGGTCATTTAATCTACGACAAAAGAGGCAAGAATATACAATGGGGTAAAGATAGCCTATTTAATAAATAATATTGGGAAAACTGGGCAGATACATGCAAAAAAAAATAGAACTGGACCACCTTCTTACACCATGTATAAGAATAAACTCAACATGGACTAAAGACTTAAATTAAAGACCCAAAACCATAAAATGCCTAGAAGAAAACATAGGCAATAAACACTCTGACATTGCTCTTAGTAATATTTTTTTTCTGATATATCTCCTTGGGCAAAGGAAACACAAGAAAAAATAAACAAATAGGACTATATCAAACTAAAAGATTTTTGCACAGCAAAGGAAACCATTCACAAAACAAAAAGACAACCTGAATGGGAGAAGAGATTCACCAATGATACATTCGATAAGAAGTTAATATTTAAAATTTATAAATAACTTATTCAACTTAACACCAAAAAAAAATTCAATTAAAAATGAGCAGAGGACCTGAATAGACATTTCTTCAAAGAGGACATATAGATGGCCAATAGACATATGAAAAGATATTCAATGTTACCAATCATCAGAGAAATACAAATCAAAACCACAATGAGATAACACCTCACACCTGTTAGAATGACTATCATCAATAAATCAAAAAAAGAACAAGTGTTGATGAGGATGTGGAGAAAAGGCAACCCTTGTGCATTGTTGATGTGATTATAAATTGGTACAGGAGTTTGAAGAACATGGCAGAGTGAGAGACATCCCCAAATCTCTCCCTTTGAAACAACAATAAGCTGAACATCTAAAACTCAACAAAACACACCCAATCTGCACACCAGCACATCTGAGCATGGGATCTGTGTATAAGAGCTACCATAGGTCAGAACCCCGGGTGTCGGGTGGTGAACTGGGAGAAACAAAGAAGCTGCCTCTTGCAGCCTGAGCTTCCTGTAGGAGGAAGGAGAAAGAAAAGGTGCAGCAAGTTCCCTGAACAGCTCTGCCTGGGAGAGCTGTGAGATCCACACAGCCAGCAACAGGGCCCAGCCATCATGGCAGAAAGCAGAGAAGTGGGATGGCAGAGAAATAACTGTTAATTTTTACCAGCCATGGTTGTAAAACCCAGGATGAGCTGCAGCCCCCATTACCCAACACAGAGGGGCCATCTCCCTATATCCTCTAAGACCAAATACCGCAGAGCCCCAGGGGAATCTGAGCAACACTATCAAAACTGTCGCTAACACTGACAAGGACTGAGACTGAGAATAGCAAGCATAATTAAACATCTATGAAGAAAAAAAAGGCATTGTTAAGGCTTTATACAAAGCAGGGATCCAAGAGAAAAAAGCCTTCATTGGAACAGGCTAAAGAGAGACCTTTATGCAATAAATCTTTCTGGGAAAAAAGCAGAATACATTTCCATTAAAGACAAGGTGGAGAAATAGTCCATTAAATACCATGAACAACCAAGGTGACAAAGCATCTCAGAAAGAAGGAGGAAAATCTCCAGAAAATAAGCTTACAGACATAGAAATATGCAACTTAAATGACAGAGAATTCGAGATGATACTTCTGAAAAAACTCAGTGAGATCTGAAAAGAGTCATATCAACAATTTCAGGAATTGAAAAAAACTAGATGAGTAGAATGAATTCTTTAGCAAGGAGATTGAAACCCTTAAAAAGAACAGAATAGAACTACTGGATATTAAAAACAGAGCAAGAGTTGAAAAATGAAATAGCAAGCTTGGGAAATAGAGCTGACCAAATAGAAGGAAGGAGCAGTGATATCAAAGACAGAAATCTAGAAATACACCAGAATGAAGAAGAGAGAAACCAAAAAATGAAAAAATAATGAAAGAGAAATTCAAGAACTAGTTGATATCATCAGAAGAGGAAACATAAGAATAATGGACATTATCAAAGGGGAGGAAAAGGAGCAGGGATTAGAACACATTTTCAGACAAATAGTTGATGAGAATTTCCCAAATCTAAAGAATGAGCTGGAGTTTGGAATTCAAGAAATCAATAGAATACCCACATATCTCAACCCCAAAAGTCCTTCATCAAGACACATTGCATTTAAATTACCAAAATCAACAAAAAAGACAACATTCTCAGGTCAGCCAGGGAAAAGAAGATCGTAATTTATAAAGGAAAACCCATTAGATTACCGTTGGACTTCTCAGCACAAAGCTTACAAACCAGAAGGGAGTGGAATAAAAAATTTAAACTATTAAGTGAAAGGAAATACCAGTCAAGAATAATGTATCCAGCAAAGCTCTCCTGTAGATATGAAGGAAAAATAAAGACCTTTCCAGACATACAAAAATTGAGGAAATTCTCCACTACTAGGGCCGCACTACAGGAAATACAGAAAAGGGTTAGCTCACCTAAAACAAAATGACAAAAAAAAATACAAAATTAGGAGTAAGGTGACTATCAGGCAAATAGAAGCAGCGGAGTGCAATCTTTACTAAGAACAGGGCATTATTAAGTGTAAACAATAAGAAGAGATATGCTATAGCAAGATAGTAATGAATGTTCAGCATACATAGGGGAATTTGCAAAGGGGAATGGAGATAAGCATGCGTAGAAGAAACTGGACGACTGTATGTATGTATATGTATGTACGTACATATGTATGTATGTATGTATGTATGTATGTATGTATGTATAATATATATATATATATGTATCCTTTACATATTCTTAATGGTAACCATACACCAAAGATTCAGAGCTGAAGTATATAACATAAAACAAGAAGGACCAGAGGGAAAACCCACAAAAATCAACCAAAATTAAAACAAACAAACAAACAAGCAAACACAAGGACAAGGAAGCAATGGAAATGCCGAGCTACCAGAAAGCAAAAGATAAAATGGCTATAAGAAGACCTCATATTTCAATAATCACCCTAAATGTAAATGGAATGAAGTCACCAATAAAAAGGCACAGAGTAGCAGAATAGATCAAAAAACAAAACCCAACCATATGCTGCCTTCAGGAGACACATCTCAGCTCTAAAGACAAATATAGACTCAAACTAAAAGGGTGTAAAATGATAATCCAAGCAAATTGCACTCAGAGAAAAGTGAGAGTAGTGGTACTAATATCAGATGAAATAGACATCAAAATAAAAAAAGGTAAAGAAACATACTGAGGGACACTTCATAATGATAAAGGGTATCATGCACCACGAAGACGTAACACTTATTAATATCTATGCTCCCAATCAGGGAGCCCTGAAATATGTAAAGCAATTACTAACAGAGCTAAAGGGAGAAACAGACCAAAACACTATCATAGTAGGGGACCTAAACACCCCACTGTCAGATATGGACAGATCATCCAAACAGAAAATCAATAAGGAAATAACATCCTTAAATGACACATTAGACCAACTGGACATAATTTATATTTATAGAGCCTTCCATCCCAAAACAGCTGCTTATACATTCTTCTCTAGTGCACATAGAACATTCTCAAGAATCGACCACGTACTGAGGCACAGTGATAGCCTCAGCAAATATGAGGGTTGAAATCATACCAACCATATTTCCTTTGATCATAATTCTTTCAAACTAAAGATCAATTGTAAAAAGAAAGCAGAAGAACCACAAAAACATGGAGATTAAACAACATGCTACTGAAGAATAACTGGGTCAGAGAAGAAATAAAAAGAGAGATCAAGAGATGCATAGAAACAAATGATAATGATAGTACAACATATCAAAACTTTTGGGACACAGGAAAAGCAGTAAGAGGAAAGTTCATGTCATTACAGGTCTATCTCAAAAAACAAGAATGAGCCCAAATAAACAACCTAATACTTCATCTTAAAAACTAGAAAAGGAAGAACAAATGAAGCTTAAAATCAGCAGAAGGAAAGAATCAAAATTAGAGCAGAATTAAATGAAATTGAAAACAAACAAACACAAAAAAATAGGAAAAATAAATGCAACGAAGAGCTGGTTCTTTGAGAAAGTTAATAAAATTGACAAACCCCTGACTAGACTCAGTACAGAAAAAAGAGAAAAAACACAAATAAACAAAATCAGGAATGAAAGGGAGGAAATTACGACAGACACCACAAAAATACAAAGGATCATACAGGAATACTATGAAAAATATACAACACCAAATTTAATAACCCAGAATAAATGGACCAGTACTTAGAAAGTAACAACCTTCCTAGACTGAATCAAGAAGATCTGGAAAATATAAATAGAACAA
>NW_006435779.1:2046532-2123707 GCF_000325575.1 Pteropus alecto
GGGTTATTCACAGTGGCCAGGACATGGGAGCCACCGAAGTGTCCTATAATAAATAATTTGGTAAAGAAGCTGTGGCACATATATATAATGAAATATTACTCAGCCATAAAAAAAAATTAAATCTTGCCATTTGTGACAACATAGATGGACCTAGATGGTATTATGCTAAGTGAAATAAGTCGGACAGAGAAAGACAAATACCATATGATTTCACTTATATGTGGAATCTAAGAAAACAAAATAAATGAACAAACAAAATAGAAACAAACTCAGATATAGAGAACATTTTGATGGTTGCCAGAAGGGAGGGAGTTTGGAGGATTGGCTTAAAAGGGGAAGGGATTAAGATATACAAATTGCCAGTCGTAAAAACAATCACAGGGGTGTAAAGTATAGCATAAGGAACATGATTATAATATTGTGATAATTTGTATGGTAACAAATGGGTACTAGACTTATCCTGGTGATCATAACATAAAGTTATATAAATGTCTAATCACTATGTCGTACATCTGAAACCAATGTAATATCTTTGTCAATTATAATCAAAACCACTGACTTATGCATATTTAAAGGATGAATTTTATGGTATATAGATTATCTCTCAAATATGCTGGGATAATACTCTTAGTTGCATAGAATGTAGCTATGATCCTCAGAGCAATAGCCGATTCTAGGTTTGGAACACAGAAACTGCAAGGCGAGTTTAGGATATCTTGCTGTACTAGAAAGCAAGTGAGCTGTTGAAGGCTTAAGGGAGGTGTACCGAAAGACAGAAAAGCCATGACGAATTAGGGGGATCGCTTTATAAACTATGTAAATGTCTAATCAATGTACTGTATACATGAAACTAATTAAATTAAAATTTAAAAAATATATTACAATAATATCTAGATTATATGAGACATATAAAAAAGAAAAGAAAAAGAAAAGCCAGCCTAAAAGGGAAGTTGCTGGACAAATTCGGAATAATTTAAATATCAAAAATCATAACTGACTATAATTGATTGAAACACAATGAATAAAAAGCCATTAATAAATGGGGAAGATTGATACAATTATCATTATGTAACCTCGAATAGAGTAATTGGTTCAGGCAAAATCATTGATGGGTGCTAAAAGCATTAGTTGAAAGGTTTAGGAAGAACAGGATGTTCACGTGGCATCGAAGTATTACTCAATATTAGTCACAATATTAATACTAATTATGAGAAAAAATATATACTTTTAGATTGACGAAATTGGATGGTTGCCATTCTAACCAAATAATTATCATTAACAATGAGATCATTTTATAGTATTTTCTTGCCCCTCTCATGGCCAAAATGCTTAAGTAATTTGTGTCTAATCAAGCCTCTTGACTTCCAGTTTATAGGAAATACATGGGAGAGGAACAAGTTAAATGATCCTATAAGGAAATAGAAAAATTCAAAATGTAGGACATTCAACAAGAAAACTGGGAACCCTCATACACTGTTAGTGGATTGCAAACTGGGGCAGCCACTATGGAAAACGGTATGGAGTTTCCTGAAAAAATTAGAAATAGAATTACCTTACTGACTCAGCAATTCTACTTCTGGGTATTTATTTGAAGAAATCCAAAACACTAGTTTGAAAAGATATGTGCACT
The DNA here is from genome assembly GCF_000325575.1 of Pteropus alecto. Taxonomy (NCBI): domain Eukaryota; kingdom Metazoa; phylum Chordata; class Mammalia; order Chiroptera; family Pteropodidae; genus Pteropus; species Pteropus alecto. Next base: position 2,048,163 of record NW_006435779.1, read on the forward strand.
CTTATGTTCATTGCAGTATTATTTACAATATCCAAAATATGGAAGCAACCTAAGTGCCCATTAATAGACTATTGAATAAAGAAGTGGTACGTATATACAGTAGAATATGACTCAGCCATAAAAAAAATAAAAAATCTTACAGTTTGTGACAAGGTGGATGGACCTAGAGGGTATTATGCTAAGTGAAATAAGTCAGACAGAAAAAGTCAAATACCATATGATCTCACTTATATGTGGAATCTAAAGAAAAAAAACGAATGAACAAACAAAACAGACATAGGCTCATAGATACAGAAAATAAACTGATGGTTACCAGCAGGAAGGAGGGTTAGGGCATTGGGTGAAAAAGGTGAAGGTATTAAGAAGTACAAATTGGCAATTACAAAATAGTCATTGGGTTGTGAAGTACAGTCTAAGGAATACAATCAATAATATGGCAATAACTATGTATCGTGCCAGGTGGGTACTAATCAGGGAGTCCCTTCTTAAATTACGTAAATGTCTAACTACTATGCTGTGCACCCAAAAATAATATAAAATAATATTGAATATCAACTACAATTGAAAATTTTTTAATTAAAAAAAAGAAAAAAAGAATAAGGGCCCAGACCCTTTAAAATACTCCTCCTTTAATGTCCTGGGGGGGGCGGGGGGGAGAGAAGGCCAAGAGGAGTGCTATCCTAAATGAGAAGAGACCAAATAAACATAAAAAAAAAAAAATCAGATATAATGTGTAAGCACTTTATTGGATTCTGATTTTGAAAAGACCAGCTATGTAAGACAGTTGAGAACAACTGAGGAAATTAGAATATTAACAGGATATTATTTAATGTTATGGAATTAATGTTGTTTTTTCTTAGGTGTGATAATGGTATGTAATTATGTAAAGGAATGTCTTTATTCTTAGAAGAAACATGCTGAGCGTTTAAGGGTGAAATATCATGTCTGCAACTAATTTTTAAGGGTTTCAGAAAAATGTATGTGTGTATATGTGTGTATACATTGGGGGTGGCAGTAAAACAAATATGGAAAAAATGTTAAATATTATTGAATCTAGATATAGAACAAACAGGTAATTCATTGTACTATCCTTTCGACTTGTCTTTCAAATTTCTCAAAATTAAAAGTTGAGAAAGGAACAAAGCTTTGATGGCTACTCGCTATGGTGGCCGCTAGCAATTTCTGTTTTACTCTAGAACTATTAACTATAGAGATAAATATAGTATGGTTGACTTTTTCTGTTTTATCTTTGTATTTTGGTCCTCCTGGAGAAATTTTATTGAAGTAGTGATAACCTGAAGGAAAGTTGTTACTATTATTTTCAAGCTTATATATACCATAGTCATACTCTATATGTCACATATACCATTTGTTTTCAAAAATAATGGAGACAATTTCTAGAATAATCATAGATGCAATAAAACTAAAATCTAAAATCATGCTTAGTAGTAAGTAGAGGGGGTAACTTTATCAGAAAACCTAAGTTAGGAAAAACTTCCAGAATTTAGTTCAGCTTCCTAGTCACCAAGACAGAGAAGGAAAAATGATGGGTTCTAAAGCTCTTGTGAGAATCTGCTACAACTGTCTGCTTCTACTGCATCTCATCCTAAGGCTGTCTTAATCTTTTCTTTCTCTTCCATCTGTGTTCTTCTCAATACCTTCCATGATACAGAGCAAGAGTGTTCAATAGCCATCAATTGCACCCTGTTCTGCCATGCTGGTCCCTCAGCACTGCTCTCTCTAGACAATAGAGCAATAGACTGTGGATCAGTTCGTGTATGGGCAGCAGGAAGGTGATATCCTCCAACTAATAGGACCTCCTATCACTGAAGAGTGAGAGGCTAAAATGCCATCCTGACTGCTAAGAGACTAGCTTGCTGTTTCACACCATTGGACCTGTTATTTCTCCTCCACACCATTTGGATTCATTTTCCAATTAAATTTTCAATAAACAAAAGTAGTCATCTAGCTTAGGTTGAACTCCCCCAGAAGCAGAAAGTGAAACAAGGATTTAAGTGCAAATAGTTTTTGGAGGCACTAACAGGGGAGAAGAGAATGAAAGAGGAAAGAGAAGGAGCCATAAGAGAACATTAACTGGCAGATTACCGCTGTGGGCCATTGGGGCTCAATCCCACTGGAAAACTCCAGGAGACAGTGTGGAACACGCCTCAGAGTTGTTCCATCCCAAAGGGTGAGGAATCTGAGGTACTTATCCTCAAACTAACTTCTTGGTGTTTGAGCTAATGCTTGAGCTGAGAAAAAAATCCTCAGGCAAAGAGTGGTGGATGGATGTAGTCAGCATGTCCTGGAACAAAGAGGGGAGATGGCTGACAGCCATGTTAGTGATATTACTGGCAGTCTCTTCTATGCTACTTAACTACCCACTTTTAAAAAAGGAAGGTTTATTACTTTTAAGTAAAAGACATGTCTGAACAGATTCAGCTTGTGGTGGTTTTAGCCACCTGTCATTGTCTCATCTTGCAACAGCTTCTTCCCACCAAGTAATCACAGGTTTTGCATTCTTTTTTCTAGAACACATCTAAGAATAAGAATGCAGCTTCCATGTTCTGTTCTAAACTGACATACAGATCTATGTTTTATAAGTTTTTTTGAAAGATTGACATTGCTTTGTAAACATGAAATACAATTTTCTCTTCAATTGCTAGCAGGCTAGGAAAAGCTGAAAAAGTCTGCTATTGGCTGATCTTTAGGCAGCAGAAAAGGCCTGTAATTGGTTACTGCTAGTTGACTGACATCACAGTGGCCATGAGAGAACAGAATTTAGGGAACTCTGTTTTTTTTTTTTTTTAACTTATTTGGAAATAATTTCAAACTTACACAAAAATGCAAAGTAAAAATAGTATAATTAATACACAGATTCACCTATTGTTAACATTTACCTTGTTTACTTTGCTTTACTTTACATTGGCTCAATCACTCAATCTATCTGGCTATATGTATGTATGCATTCATACATATATATATATACATATACATAATTTTGTTCTGATCATATTCAAGTAAGTTGCATGCATCATGTCCTTTCCCAAGTATTTGAGTGTGTAGAATAAGACTATTCTCTTACATAACCACAGTGTAACTAACAATTTTAGGAATTTTAACATTGATCTCATACTTTTATATATTTACTGTTAGTATTTTAATTTTGTCAGCTGACCTAATAATGTCCTTTATAGAATTTTTTCCTTCTCCATACCAGTCTAGGATCAGGCATTGAATCTTGTTAACATATCTCTTTAGCTTCTTTAAATCTGAAATATTTCTACATACATTTTTTTTGCCTTTTATAACATTGACATTTTTAAATAATACAATATTCCCCTTAATATTCCCTTTTTTAAAACTAAAATATTCCTCTCATGAGGCTTATCTGAATGTTCCTTGTGATTGAATTCAGGCTATGCATTCCTGGATGGAATATTACATAATTGCTATGTCCTTTTCAGGGCATCCAGTCTGGAGGCAAATCAAGTCCACCTGCTCCTCATTGGCAATGTCAGTTTTATTTACTTGGTCAAGATATTGTCTAATTTCACCCTTGTATAGTTACTATTTTTCCCTTGCAACTAATAAGCAGAGTGTGAAGAGATCCTTTCAAACCATGCATTTCACTCTTTTCACTTAACAATATTTCCCAGTAATCATTCCATATCAGGTAATAAAGTCTCCCTTGTTCACTTTTACAGCTGTATAGTGTTCTATTGTGGGTATGTATCATAGGAGCTCTGTTCTTTATTTTTTCCTAAGGCAACTCCCCAGCATCTCTTAGGCCAAAAAAACTAGAGCCATCTCCCTGATTTTAATAACAGACGGGAATACTGGGTTGCAGTCAAGATGGAGTAAGCACCTTTCATTCTGTCTCTTCCACAGAATGCAAATAAAAACCTTGGACAGAATGCATGGAGAATTCTGAAAAGTAAATAGTGGTGAGGAGACTGGGGAAGGAAACCAGAACTTGAAGTACTGTGACCAAATCAATGATAAGTTTCTCTTTTTTTTTCCTTCAATATCTCCTGGCCTGGACTCAAAGGCAGCCTGAACCTAGAACTTTACAACAAGTATGGACAGAAAGAGCTCTAAGAGAAGCCCTCTATTTCTGTTTCGAGGAGCAAGAAAGAGGACCCCATGGATCAAAGAGAATAGGGGAAACTTTTTTCTTTTCTTTTTTCCGTTCTCTCTTACCCTAACCCTCAGGGATCCAAGGTGGCTGACAATAGCAGTGGCTGGGCTGGCCCTTCTCTCTTGACTAGGGGAACTCTGGCCCTGAGAGTGTGAGGAAAATCTCCACTGCTTTTCTCTCTCAATCCACTGGCCACTAAGCCCTGAAAGCAACCACATTCATGGGAAGTATGAGCAGAGCAGGGAATCCAAAGCCCCAGCTTTTAGGCCAGAGGACTAGGAAAAAGAATAAAGGAATTCTTAGACTAAGAAGAGTGTCAAGAAGATTGCAGATGAGAGCGAGCTCAAGAAATTGATCCCATCAGGTTTGGCATGAACTCTTGGACTCTTCCCTGAGTTTCACACAGGTAATTTAGCCCTAAACGGTATACCACAGTCTTTGAAAACTGATCTGAAAAGTAAACCAGTGCTCAGTCCCAGCCTGGCCACTCTGTGATGTAAACATAGAGCTGATCCAAATAGCACTGCGAAGGCTTTGAAAACTGAACAGTCATTGGAAACACAGCCTACAGAAATTAGGTAGGAACTCATGGCCTACCTAACTGGGTCAGTTTTCTGCTTTGAAAAAAGTAACATTTTCCATAAGATTTAAACAAGACCCAGAATCACATGATATTTAGAATGCCTACTATATAATTCAAAAGCACATACCAAAAACCAAGAAAATGGCATCATCTTGCAAGGGGTAAGACAAGATAATCAATAGATACCAACACTGAGATAGCACAGACTTCAAAATAACTAGTCAGATACTTTAAAGCTGTTGTTACAATGGTGCTCCAAAAAGAGTGACCACTTTTGAAAGTTATGTAAAGATAGAAAATCTCAATAGAGATATAGAAGTTATTTTTTAAAAAGAACTACATGGAAATTTTAGAACTGAAAAATACAATTACTGAATGGGCTCAATGGCACAATGAAGGTGACAGGAAGGAGTAACTGCACTTGAAGACAGACAAATAAAAATCATCCAATCTAAATATCAAAGAAAAAAAGATTGAAAAAAGTGAACAGAGCCTCAGGAATTTCTGGGGTAATACAAAAAGGTCTAATATTGGTGTCATTAGATTCCAGAAGGAAAGGAGAAGTGTGAATTAAAAAAAAAAAAACAAAGTATTTGAAAAAATAATGGCTGTAAACTTGCCAAATTTAGCAAAGACATAAACTTATAAATTCAAGAAACTTAGCATACTAAAAACAGGATAAACTTGAACAAACAAACAAACAAACAAACAAAAGCAACCCATACCCAGACACATCATAATCAAACTTCTAAAAGCTAAAGATAAAAAATCTTGAAGATGACAGAGGAAAACAACAAAAAAATATGAGGGAAAAATTAGTAGAATGACTGTGGATTTCTCAAACCACTGAGGCCAGAAGGCAATGGAGCATAACTTTTAAGCTCTGAAAAAAATAAAAAGAGCTGTCTGGAATTACATATCCAGCAAAAATAGCCTTCAAGAGTTAGGGCAAAATTAAGATAAGATATTCTCAGATGGAGAAAAACTAAAAGAATTTATTGCCAGCAGACATACTCTAAAAAAAAGGTTAAAGGCAATTTTTCAAATGAAAAACAAATGATACCATAGAGAAACTTGGAACTTCAAGAATTAAAGAAGAGAAACAGAAATGATAAATACCTGGATAAATATAATGGTCTATTTTTCTCCTCTTCAGTTCTTTAGAATACATATGATAGTTGACAGCAAAATTTTTACCCATATCTGATAGTATTTTCAGTGCATGTTAATATTTACAGAGATTGCCATCTCCCTTGTGATGAAGAGGGTTACAACATAAAGGATAAGGAACTATATGATGGTAAGGTAGGTTCCTACATTCTACTTGAAATGATAAAGTATTAATTCAGTGTAGTCTGTTAACAGTTAAGTATATATATCGTAATCCTTAGAACAACTACTGAAAAAAAAATACAAAGAAGTATTATTAGAAACTCAAGATAAATTTAAAAAGAATATTCAATATTCAAACAATCCACAAAGAAGGAAAAAAAAGGAAACAGGAACAAAAATAAAAGAAATAATAAAATAGTAGACTTAAATCCAAACATACAAATATTTACATTAAATATAATGGTCTTTATCAGATAATTTCATCTCATGGACCTGCCACTTGTGCTTAGAAAAAGCTTAATCTCATTTTTTAAAAGAAGTCCTTCTGGTAAGGAAAAGAAAATCAAAAAACAAATTTTCTTGAAAGAATCATCGTATCCTAATTTAACTCTTACATGTAACTTTAAGCATAAAACACATTCTATATTTCTGATAAATAAACTCGGCATACTCAGTAGAAGTTTGTTTGCAATCTGTTACATGGGATGCCAATTATTCCTTGACCAAAGTGATATTATATAGCTATTTCTTCAACTTGGTGAAAAATATAAAGACTTTGATTAACTAATTGAATTTATAGACAAAGAAAGTGTTACTGTGCTATATTATTTTATAATTATACTGATATACTATATATACTATAAAGAATTTTTGCTCCCACCTTCCACCTCATTGGCAGATAGGCAACTATATGTACCCAGCCATTCATTTGTTTCTTTTTTGCCCATTTGAATGGACTATAGGTCCCCTCTGCTAGCTGAAGTCATCAGCTGCTGGTTATGCCTACTTGTATCACTCATGACCTTCTTTCTGCTTGAGTCAGAGGCAGCTAAATTACCCCTTTCACTGACTAGTGGCTCCTTCACCACTAGAGAGGTAGGTAATACCCCTTACCTGAGGAAAGCCAATCAGCTGGACAAGCCAACTTAGCCTGTAGTCAGTTACTTATTTTATGATTTGTTAATTATTCACATACCATTCATTCAAAATAAAATGGAATCTGAGATGGCTTACAAAGATGCATACAACACAGTAAGATAGAAATTAAAATAAATCAGGAAATTAAAATAAATGAAGAGAAAATAAAGACAAAATAAATAAATAAATAAAAGCAACCAAGATGGGATAAAATTGCCCGAAGCTCTTAAGCACTGGCTACAGATGGACCACCAATTCATCTCTGATCTACTAGAGTCTAGAGCAAAAAACCATGCCCTGTTATAGATTTGCAGTGTCCTCAAGAGAAGAACAAACCACTGCTTGGAAGATGCACATCTTTTAAAAGTGGGAGAAAATTCTCCCCAAACTTCCTTTAGGGTAGTGAGGAGTATCCTCAATACTACTCCTACAATAAATAAAATAGCAAGTCAGCATTTCACCAGAGAGCAAGTCAGAAAAAACAATTCCATAAGAACTAAAAAAAAAAAAAACCTAAGTTTTCAGTTTTCTGGTTGAATTCAAGGATAAAATCTAAAGTGGTGCTTCTCAAAGTTTTTCATTGAAGTCCCTCCAACAACAGAGAGCACCCTCTAAAACACAGTGGTCTGCCACCCTCATGGAAGTTCTCTGACACTGCATCACTTACCTCAAAAACTATGCTAGAGGTGCACACAAAAAAATGTGAAATTTGTATTTACTTCATATAAGATGTGTTTTAGATTGCTCACTATTGGAAGTGGCAGGATGCAGGGAGAGTTTCTCAACTTCTTTAATGAGTAAAATGCTATTGTATTATGTGTCTATTTTTGGAAAATTAACTGAATTGAAAAGAGCTGACATTGAGTTCAACCTCACTTTTTTCCTTGTAAGTATGATAATATTTCAAGAACCCAAAATCACGTAAGTAGGTAGAAATGCCAACGATTGTTTTCCTGTTTTATGAGTTCTGTGGGGTAGAACTCTAGAAGAACACCCAGAATGCCCCAGAATGCACTGTTGTCAGGCAAGAACTTTGACCAGTGCTGGTTCTTCCTGAGAGTTCAAGTTTCCAGCCACACAAGGGGCTGTGATGTAGTTCACTGTCTCTCTCACAGTCCAGAAAGCTCGCTGACTATACTCTTTACTTCTTTACTACTAATATGGTAATGTTTATGCGATGTAAATAAAATAAGACATTTCTAGGAAAAATGGTAATATGTATATATAGTTTAAAAAGTAAAATGTCCCTAATAAACATTGAAATGAGCAAAAGGAATAAAAATTAATGAAAAAAGCTCTGTCTATTCTGAAATTTGAAAAGGCCCCAACCTGCATTAATTCGAATAAGGACATGATAAGCCTTTGTCCAGCTAAAACTTGGAGGACACTATCCTAGACGAAAAGTCTAAGATGAAGAGCAATGAAAAGATAAATATGTGTATTATTCTAAATGAGCATTTACTATATAAAACATAAATGTCTTGCAGAGTTAACAAATATATATAATTAAAATGCACATCAACAATAGCCAATAAATTGAGAGGGAAATAAATATAATTAAATTATTCTAAGGCTCTCCAAGAGGAAAGTCAAGGTATTGATTATCGTTAGGTCTCGATAAGTTGAGTATACATGTTTTAATTTCTAAGATAACCACCAAAAGAACAGAAACAGGATTTATAAATTCTGAATCAGTGGAGGGAAAGAAATGGAATGATAAAAATCAATCCAAAAGCCAGCATTAAAGGAAAGAAGAAAGAACAAGTGAGACAAGCACAATCCACAAATGGGGTGAATTTAAACTAAGATATATCTATAATGGCATTAAATGTACATAGACTAACTGCTCCAGTTAAAAGATAAAGATTATCAGAATGTTTTTTAATCATATTTTTTACTATTTATATTAGTAAAAAGAATTCTAGTACAATTTATTCTAGAGTAAAAGAGTCACTCATAACAAATTTATAAATGATAAATTTTATATTTATTTAATAATGAGCTCAAATGTGTACACTAAAAATGGACAGAACTAAAAGGAGAGAAACAAATTTATAATCTTAGTGAAATGTTTTAACACAGCTCTCTCAGTAACTGACAGAACCAGCCCACAAAAATCAGTGAATATGTAGAAGTGCTGAATAGCATGACCTAATTAACATATATGGAAAACTGCACCCAACACCTAAAAATACAAATCCTTTACAAGCATACATTGGCCATTTTCAAATATTTACTTTTATATGCCAGTACTGATACTTTTATATACATTATCTCCTCTAATCATAATACATTGTGAAGTAGACACCTGGGCTGGAAATCTTTCATTTGCCCCTCCAGACTCACCCTATTCTCTTCTCTATCATGCTCTGTGTCCTGTGAAGCTAACCTGTATGGGCTGCATTCACTGCTCCTTTCCCCTATGGCTTATGAAGGCAAGAGCAGAAACTGTTGGGTGAAGGAGGGTAGAGTCAGTGTATTTATTCTCCCTGCCCCATCCCCGTGGGTTTGCCAAGCCAAGGATGGCTGCATTCGTCTTCCCCTACCTAAGTCTCCTCCTGCCAGGCAGCACTCTTAAGACAGCTGCCTCTCCAAGTTCCAATACATATTCTCCCTCTGCTGCCTTTCATGGAGTAATGGCCCTTGCTGTTCTCAGTCCTGGGGTGTTGTGCCATCCCTTGTGGATCTTCTTAAACACTTCCCACACCTTTCCAACAGTCCTTTTGCTAAACTGTCTTCAAATTACCCAGTTAGAGTGCTCTATCTGTTTTGTGCAAGGACCCTGGCTGTATATTAACATTCCTGTCTCCATTTAAGGAAACATAAGCTCAGGGATCTCAATGACTTGCACAGGTCACATGATTCCACCCACACCTCTTCTTATGGGTATAGAAATAGAATAGTTTCATCTCTTGACCACATCATTAATAAATAATTAGTGTAACACTGCAACATTCTTTCAGCTTTAGACAATAGTATGCCCTGTCAGTATGTATGTCTTGGTTAAATTTTGAATGTGAGTTGTAACATGACTTTTCTTAGTTTCTTAAATTCACCAACACTGTGTCTTCCATTTAAAGTCTCCTTATTCCATTGTCTGTTAATTTTTGCTGCATATATCTTTTAGAAAAAGTTGTTTAATACAGTAATTGTGACCTCTGAATTTAATAGCCCCATGATATTTTGTTTTACTACTTTGCTGTTTTTCAGATCGCCATGAAGTTATCTCCAAAGAAATATTGGAGCTGGACCCATGGGAAAACCAGTGGAATGTTGTAGCCATCAATGTCCTCATGCATGACAGCTATGATGTCTGCCTGGTGGCCATGATGAACCCCCGAGACCTCATCCCTCCACCTTCAGATTTGATAGAAGAAGGCAAAGAGCACTGAGATCAGCATTGCTGTAGGGCCTCCTGTCATGTCTGCAAAGGAGGCATTAGGAATGGAGAGAGCCCATGGGTATCCTTCAGTCACCCATACATGTGCTTTGTGTGCGTAGTAGCCTGTGTGCAAAGTAGTGTGTGCTGGGCACTGTAAGGAAGAGTATGCACCCTCAAAGACCTCCACTCAGTTAGAGTGGATAAGACATGGTAAGGCCGAATGTGGTGATAGCACATGGGGAATACAGAGTAGATGCCACAAGAGTACAGGGGATGGAGGGATCTCACACTGCTGGGGACTCAAGGACATCATTGCCAAGAAGCAAGCCTTCTAGCAGGGTCTTGGAGGATGAGAAAGAAGCAGTCTCGTGGGTGTAATTGATGGTGAGATCACAGAAATAACTGAGTGATGGCCAGAGGTGGGCCGGCATTGCTATAAAGGCTAGAAAAGTTGGTTAGAGCTAAATGTCCAACACATGGAAGAATAAGAACTTTGGACCTAGTCTCTGAGCAGGGTAGTTATCTCTAAAGAGTGGTGCTAAAGGAAGACTTATCTTGGTGCTCTATTCTGGCTTCGGTCTTGTAGACTGTCTATTCACATGTAGGATACGTCTGTTGCAGCAACATTGCCCAAAACAGGACAGCAGTGGACTACAAGTTCATAACAGCCTAGGCACTCAAGCCTGACCACAGTGAGCAGTCATTCCACCCTGGGCCAGGTTTGTGTCAGCGAAGTTGACACAGTGGAGTTCTGTAGCCATGGTCCACTCTGGGTTTGGTACCCAACCTGCCCTTGACCAGCTCTCAGACACATATGGCCTTCTGCAAGCCCATATGTGTCTGAGACACATATGGGCTTGCAGAACACAGCTTGCCTATGCCACCCAACCCAGGCACAGGCCAGGCTCTGTAGTGAAAGAGAGAGGAAGCACACCATTGGTGGCTGGCTGCCCTCTTGGTCGCAGCCTTTGCAATATCTTCTCCAAGGTTGGAAGGGAAGGATGAAGCCTCCTGCTTCATTCCACATTTGAGTATAATTAGAAAACAGCCTCTCTCAAAAATATATTTTAGGGGTGACATTTAAACAGCACCTAGGAAATCCATTTATTTTACTTACCAGCTATACTTCTGGAAGGACAGTGGATTCAAAGAATGCATTTTGATAACTGTTCTTCAACAACTTCTCAAGAAATTCACCTATACAAGGCTCTCTTTTAAACAGGAGTGGTCAGTAAATTCCTTAGAACTTTACCAGAGAGAGACAATCGTAGATTGAGATAGCTCTTTGAGATAGTGCTATGTGGCTCTGGTCACCACTAGCTCATGTTCCTGGGTTCCAGCTGCTAATCCAAGTAGGAGAAACAGGTCCATAGAAACAAGCCAATTGGAAACGTGCTTCTGCCACTGTGAAGATGGCCCAATTAGACCCAAAGTAAGTTGTTCCCTCTTAGACTAGACAGGGAAGAGGCCACATCTGTCTCTTTGCAGTTGTTCCCAAGAGCCCACTAAGGTAACTGGTATATGGATGGGTCTTCAGGTGGCCAGCGTAGAGTAGCATTTCTCAATCCAAGGGTTTGGTCTTTGAGTATGTCCAAGGATCTGAGTTAAAATGAGTTAATTTTTCTCTCTGGTGGAGGGTCCTAATTTTGTGGGTTATTTTTCTTGCTGCAAAGGCAGAGCAGTTCCTCTGAGCAGACTGTGCTGGCTTGCAGTGTCTGTGGTTGAGGAGAACTGCCACAGATTTCTATTTCCCTGATCTCATCTTAACAGAACCCCTGTACCTGCTCCACCTACTTTAACATACTAGAAACTAATACATTTCCTTGAGTCAAGGAGGCTTTGTGAGCATGTCATAACACATTTCTAGGTGCATTGGTTTCAGAGCAAGCCTCTAGTCCCAGATCTGCTACTTAGAGAGCTGTGTGATCTTGGGCAAGATAACATTTCTAAAGCCTTATTTTCCTCACATACAGAATGGGAAGAAAAAAATGTAAAGGGAGGTTCTGGTCAAGATGATGGAGAAGGTAAAAGTTGTGTTCATTTCCTCCCATGACCATATCTAAATTATAGAACAATCAACCTGGAGAACCATCTAAAGACTAGCTGAACAGAAGTCCTTTAATTAAGGATATAAAGAAAAAAACACATCGAGACTGATAGGAGCAGCAGAAACATGAAACCCACTGGTCTCACACTCATGTGTGGCAGTTGAGAATTGAGAAAGATATCACAGCTGCAGAGGCCCCCCTCTGAGGAGTGAGGGGTGCCAGCCCTGTGACAGGCTAGTATGCTGTGGTAGTGGCCAGTCCTCAAAGTAAGCTTGAGAATCAGTCCCACACACTGACATGCCAACAGTAAGCAAGTTTCAACTACAACAGGAGGGCACACACAACCCACACAAGGGACACTCCTGGAGCAACCTAGCTCAGGTGATCAGGGAGACTGCACCACTAGGCTCCACAGGACCCCTACTATATAAGGTCATCCTGCCAAGACTAGGAGATGTAGTATATCTACCTAATACATAGAAACAAACACTTAGAGACAGCCAAAATGAGGAGACAAAAAAACATCCCAAATGAAGGAACAAGAGAATACTCCAAAAAAAGAACTAAGCAAGATGGAAGCAAACAACCTACCAGATACAAAGTTCAAAACACTGGTTATAAGGATGCTCAATGAACTTAGTGAGAACTTCAACAGAGAGGCAGCATAAAAAAGGGCAGAGAAACCATAAAAAAGAACCAGTCTAAAATGAAGAATACAATAATGGAAATAAAGAATATACTTGAAGGAATCGAAAGCAGATTAGGTGAAGCAAAAGATAGAATCAGCAATTTGGAAGATAAGGTAACAGAAAACACTTAATCAAAACAGCAAAAAGAAAAAAAGAATTTAAAAAATAAGGATAGTTTAAGGTACCTCTGGGACAACATCAAGCATAACAACATTTACGTCAGAGGAGTACCAAAAGGAGAAGAGAGAGAGAGAGCAAGGGATTGAAAACCTATTTGAAGAAATCATGACAGAATGGGAAGAAAAATACTTTATAGCAAAGTGCCTGTACAAAACTAAAAGAGTAAGTATTACTATTATCATTATTATTGTACTCAGCATTTCTGAAAGCATGGTGTCCAGAACAATGCTTGAGTGGAATCTCTTGGGATTTTAGGGAGAGATGTGCATATGATTTGTGATAGTTCTTAAGATCCAGCCACTTGGCTCCTCCAGTTGGTGTGCTGGAACAAGTAATGTTTGCTTTAGTGTTTAAGCTCTGGGTGTTTCTTTTCTAACTTTCATATTTGTTATTCAAAATTAAATATTTCTGCCTTCCTGTTGTTAGATATTCAGCTTCAAAACAACATTTTTCTATCAGTCCTTTTTCACTTTAATTGATCACTGTCCCAGTATCACACAGAGGACTCTTCAACTGTTTGCTAGTTCTTCTCTTTGTGAAACAGGATTTTGAAGCTGAGTTATGAAACACAAGAGAGAAGTGATTTGAATGCTGAGGCTGATGGGAGACTGCAGCTGTCAAACATACTCCAGTTCAATTTGTGTTCATCAAGAAAGCATCATTATTCTCACTGATCGACTTAAAAATGAGCAAATGCTTAGAATTTAAACTTATAAAATAAAATTCTAGTAATAAAAGATCACTTTCATTTGTTTTCACGTTGCAATCCAATGTCAATTTCATTTGTAGAATGGGCTCTCAGTGCCCAGGAAGTGCAGAACATCACCAGAGTGGGGGGAAGACAAGCCAGAAAATCATCAAGAGCAAGGCCCAGAGGCCAGGATATATGAGACAGGTGAAGGAGGTGGTCCCATTTGCAGATGTTTGAAGCACAGATGGATGGCAGGAAAAGAAGATGAGGCCAATAACAGAAGATCTCAGGTATCACATCGAGGAGTTGGTCTTTACACCTCAGCAACATGGCTTCAGGCAAGGAAGTCCTTTAAGAACATACCTACACAGCCAGTGTAGATGAGCAGGGTGAGAGCAGACATTGGCAGATGGGCAGGAGGCCTTACAGAAGTCCAGGTCACAGAAGCCGAATTAGTAGCAGTGGGAACCAGTGCAAGTCCAGTGCAACTGGAAATGGAGGATATCAGCAGTGTGCTGGCCAATTCAGAGGGAGATGCCAGGAGTTTAACCACAAGAGAACAGCCACTCAACCAAAATGAAAGACCAGAAAATATTTCAAGGGGTTCTACCCCTTCCACCTTAAAGTGTTCCTTAAAGAGAACCACCACCCAGATGGCTCTAGCTGTTCACCCTGGGCCTGGCTGGAAGAGGTATTGGAGTGTAGAATCAAGTCACCCCACTTCTTTGCCCACCACAGTTGGGTGTACCCTCATAGCCATTCCCCTATTCTTGTATACAGCAGCTAAGACCCTATCCCAGCTGATTGGTAAACCCTGCCTTATTTAAATGAACCAGTTGTAGCAATCCCCTTCCTTTTCCCGTGGTTAGTTTAACACGGCCATATGGCACAATCCTACTCAAAGAGACATAGAGGAAAATTCATAAAGGGGCTTTAGGAAAGGTTTCTCGCTCTTTTAAAAGAGGTATAGAGGAAGATATGGGCTTTTTTCTGCTGAGTCTTTTCAAGTCTGCATGTCCCCTAGAACCACAGTAACTGTCCTGCAGTGATGACAGACTAGACAGAAACTGCTGCAGTTGACCTACAGAGGGAAATAGGACAAGGAGATGGAAAGGACCAGGTTCAGGATTCATGACTGAGCCACCGAATAAAAAAGCCATAGGACTTCTTGCTAGATGCTAATTGTTGCAATAAATATGTCTTAGTATTCAGGCTACCCTGAGTTATCACAGCCAACTACTTACTAATTGATACTTCTACCTTCCCTTACCAAAGCCACTTTCTCTTGAATGACACTGATACTCCTGCCAAAAAGGAGGACCCAAATGGTCCTGATTCCTGGGATGTCAGGTAACAAGTTCTGCACACTTAGTGAGTATTGATGGTTTATAATCCCGAGTCACTTCTTAGCTACTTCTCAGGTATTTTCCTCTCACAACTTAAATATTTTTGTTTACAACAAATCTCACCCAACAGTTGTTTTTGTAAATAACATCATATTGGCATATAGTCACACTCATCACTTATGGATTGTCTGTGATGCTTTCATGCAGTAACAGAAGAGCCGAGAGGCTGCAATAGAGACCTCTGGCCCAAAAAACTTAGAATATTTACTATCCAGCCTTTTACAAGAAAAGTTTGCCAACTTCTGGTGTACTCCATCACATTTTTTGAAGAAAAATACTGAGCTAAGGTAACATATAAATTATAAAGAAATATATATGTGTATTTTTATGTTTACTTATCTAACATGGTTCTAATCCATTGTTCTTTTACTCAATAATATATCTAAACCAGCTTCATAGTATTCCATTATAGATGTAGCATAATTTCGTAAACAAATCACCAAGAGATTGACATTTTGAATGATTCCTCCAGCTGTTATTTGAAGGGGAGACATATGATCTCTCATTATATTGATCTGGGCTCTGGCACCAAATTCCAAGGTGGTGGGTATTTAGAATGTGAGAGCTTTGGGAGCATTAGACAAAGATGAAGGAACCTACCTGCTTGTGGTAGACATGACCCTAAGCCACTTAGAGGTATTTGGGTTTATTGAGAGACATTACAGATCACAGCCAAGTTAAGAAACAGACCAGTTCATGCAAAGGCTGGTCAGGGCTTTGTAAAGAGAAACTCTGGGAAGAGGCAGGCAGTTGGCACTGAGGGGAGAACTGGATAGTCACAACATCCCGTGGGAGGCCAAGCCCATCCTGCAGCATTGAGAAACTCAGCAGTAGATGATCTCCATTGGCATGGAGCACAGGAAAAATACACAGGTCAGAAAGAGCAGCCAAAGCTTCAAGTTCCAGGCAAACATGAGGGTTTTCACCAGCAAAGGCATTATTTAAGGCCCAGCAGCCCTGCTGAAAGCTCGGTTCTCTGCCTTCCTTCTGTTGCTCTGTGAGTCTTTAGAGAGACATTCTCAAAAGGAAGTGTGCCAGTATTGGATCTGCACCTTCTGGGGGCGGCGCACCCCAAGAGGGTAGACAAGGGAGAGGGCAGGGGCAGAAAACATCCTCTGTGGCATACATCTGACAGCCTCCAGCTCCAGACAATAGCCACACTCTCCCCCTTCCTCTATCTCTACTCAACACATATGGCTGCTCAGCCCTGAACGAGGCACTACCAAGATATCCAGAATAAAGCAAGAGCTCCCTTACCATTTATCAGAGAGAAGACGTGCTTGAGGAAGATTGCAAAGCATCAGTCAGTTGGTCAGCATGTTCTGAGCACTTCTTCTGAACCAAGCGCTTCACTGGGCAGAGACCCAATGCAAAGCCAGACTCTCGACGAGTTCACTTTCTGAAAGACAGAAGAGATGTGCAAATACAATGACATGACATCTTATGAGGGATTAGAGTCTAATCCACATCAGACAAAAATGTGGTATAGTTCACGTTATCCCTGCATTAGTTTTCTGTTGTTGCTGGAACAAACCGTCACACATTTAGTGGCTTAAGTACAATCGCAAATTTATTATCTTACACTTCTGTAGTTTGGAAGTCTGAAATGGATCTCCATGAGCTATAATCAGAGTGTCTGCACAACAGTACTCCTTTTGAGACTCTGGGCAAGAATTCATGTCCTTACCTTTTTCAGTCTTTGGAGGCATCTGGCATTTCTGGACTTGTGGCCCCTTCCTGCGTCTTCAAAGTCAACAATCATATTGCCCTGTCATGCTCCTATCATCATGTCTCCATTAAGACTCCCTTCCCCACTTTTAAGAAGCCTGTGATTACACTGGGCCCACCTAGATATTCAGGATATTCTTCTTATCTTAAGATCAGCTGATTAGCAACCTAATTCCCCTATGCTATGAAACTTTATACAGTCATCCCTCGGTATTCACAAGGGATTGGTTCCAGGACCCTCCATCATATCCAACTCTGAAGATGCTTAGTCCCTTAATAAAATGGCACAGTATTTGCATATAACCTACAGATATCCTCCCTTTTGCTTTAAATCATCTTTAAATTACTTACAATACTTAATACATTGTAAATGCTGTATAAATAGTTGTTATACTGTATTGCTTAGGGAATAATAACAGAAAAAATGTCTGGAGAGAGTTTGGAGAAACATAGCTGAGTGAGAGACATTCCCAGATCTCTCCATTTGAAACAACAATAAGCTGAACAACTAAAACTCAACAACAAACACCCAAACTGCACACCAGAATGTCTGAGCTTGGGATCTATGCATAAGAGCTACCACAGGTCAGACCCCCGGGTGTCAGTGGTGGACTGAGAGAAACAAAGAAGCTGACTCTAGCAGCCCGAGCTTCCTGTAGGACGAGGGGGAGGGGAGAAGGTGCAGCAACCCTGCCTGGGAGAGTTATGAGCTCCACATGGCCAGCAGCAGGGCCCAGTCATCAGGGTAGAAAGCAAAGAAGTGGGATGACAGAGAAACAACAGTTGATTTTTGCCAGCCGTGGTTGCAAAACCGAGGCTGAGTCACAGCCCTTATCCCCCAAGCCAGGAGGCCCCACCCTCATGTCCTCTGAGATCAAACATCGTGGAGCCCCAGGGGAATCTGAGCAAACACTAACAAAACTGTTACTAACAATGACAGGGACTGAGACTGAGGGTAGCAAGCATGACTAAACAACTACAAGGAGGAAAAAAAGCATGATTAAAGCTTCATATAAAGCAAGATCCACGAAGCTTAGATGCCACCTACTAGAAAACAAAAGAAAAATGCTTCTTCTTTCTAGAATAAAAGCAGAATACACCACCATTAACGCCGAGGGGGAGTAATAGTCCATTAAACACCATAAACAACCAAGGTGACATGGCATCTCAAAAAGAAAGAGAAAGATATCTAGAAAATAAGCTTACAGACATAGAAATATGTGACTCAAATGAAAGAGAATTCAGGATGGTACATCTGAAAAAACTTGGTGAGATCTGAAAAGAGTCATATCAACAATTTCAGGAATTGAAAAACAACTAGATGAGTAGAATGAGTTATTTAGCAAGGAGATTGAAACCCTCAAAAAGAACAGAATAGAACTCTGGAGATTAAAAAATACTCTGAAAGAGTCAAAAAATGAAATAGCAAGCTTGAGAAATAGAGCTGACCAAATGGCAGAATAGATCAGTGATATTGAAGACAGAAATCTAGAAAGAAATCAGAAGAAAGAAGAAAGAAACCAAAGAATAAAAAATAATGAAAGAAAAATACAAGAACTAGCTGATGCTATCAGGAGAGGAAACATAAGAATAATGGGCATTATTGAAGGGGAAGAAAAGGAGCAGGGACTAGAAAGCATTTTCAGACAAATAGTTGACGAGAAATCCCCAAATCTAAAGAATGAGCTGGAGCTTGGAATTGAAGAAGTCAACAGAACATTCAATTATCTCAACCCAAAAAGTCCTTCATCAAGACAAATTGTATTAAAATTATTAAAAATCAATGACAAAGAATTCAAAGGGCAGCTAGAGAAAAGATGGTAACCTATAAAGGAAAACCCATTAGACTATTGTCAGACTTCACACACTTTCCAAGCCAGAAAGGAGTAAAATCAAATATTCAAACTATTCAAGAAAGGAGATTCAATAGCCAGCATGTAGGAGCTCCAAAGGAGAGAACAGAGAGAGCATGGGGAAGAAATAACTCGAGAAACGACAGGTTTCCCAGGACTCACCTAATTAAAACTATGACCTGAACAACAAATGAACAATGGCCTACTGAGAAATATCAGAACTTCTGGGGTAAAGTGAAGACCCTAAGGGCTATGGGTGGGTGGAGCAGGTTACAGTTAAAGAGATGAGAATCAGAGTTTACCAGGGCTCTTAGAAGGCAACACTCCTACTAGAGATCAGTGGAAAAATGTTTTTAAAATTCAGTGAGAAATTCCTTTTCAATCTGTATTTCTATTCCCAGACTTACTATTCATCAGCAAGAGAGCAGAATAATGACATTTATAGACAGGCAAACATTTAGAAACATTTCGTTCCAACTTAACAACAACCTTTTTACCACATCTCGTGACTTTGTGGGCAAGGGAAACTGGCATGTCTCAGTTGGGTAGTCTATCTGTTCTGCGTGGTATTCAGGCTTAGGATCACTCAAAAGCCTGGAACTGTGGATGGAGGGCTAGAAGGCTGGACTCAGCTGAGACTCCATGGCATCTCCAGCACTGGCAACCTCAGAGCTCCAAAGTAAATGTTCTAGCAAGCAACACAGCATGGCCTTGCATGACCTTCCCTCAGAACTCACATAACTTCACTTCCACCATACTGTATTAGTTGAAGCAGTCACAAGTCTGCCCAGATTCCAGGGGAGGGGCATGGACCACTTCTCAATGAGAAGCATGCCAAAAAAGGTGCAGTCACATTTTACATCTGCCACATTCACCTTCCATGCACTTCATTAGAAGCCTCGAAGATGTGCTCAAGCAAAGTGAGAGCATAAACCAAAGAAAAAGAAGACACAGGACCAGGAAAAAGTGGCTCCTACTAACGGATTCATGATTAGGCCCCAAGGCAACTTGGTGTGGGCCCAAACAACATCCATTCCAGGGGAGAGAAAGAGAAAGGATTCCAGAAGGGAGTTCCAGGACAGAAACAACAATAGAGACCAAAGGAGCTATTGAAGCAATAAAAAGGGGAAAGAATTAAGAATATGAATGGAGAGCATTATGCAAGTGACAACATTAGGTAATTACTACCATAGTAAAGAAACCAAAATACAGTGTAAATGAATAGAAACTTAATTACAGTGCACCACTTGGGTCTGAAATGAATAATTTTACAGAGCCATAATATCTATGCACTATGTAACCCCCAAAAGAAAAATAACTATTTGGGGAAGGTGAAGGAAGAAAGGTAAAGGGGTATAAGAGAGCTAAATCTTTGGCTAACCAACCAATAACATCTAAGAGTGATAAGCCAAGAAATAGCAGTATAGACATATTATTTGGTAACTATCAAAAAAAAAAAAGGCAACTAAAAACCTAAGCATGCCTGGAGGGTGGAAAAGTGGGGCAGTTACCATTCATGTAATTAGCATCTTTTTGGAATTTTTATATACATGTATCAGTTTGTAAAATGCTAAACATTTAAGATTTAAAATGTATTAAAATAAAGGGCAACTAGAGGGTCTCACGGTTCCTCATTAAAATAGACTGTCTGGGCCAGACAGAACTGTAAAGATGCTCTCCTGAGAGATCAGCCAGCCACACTGGCCTTGGTAGGCTGACCTAGGAACCAGAATGTGAAGATTGGAGCTAGAAAGGGGCCCCGTAGCTGCGGTGGCCTGTCCTAAACTCCAGCTACCTCTAGCCTCAGGAGTTTCTTTCTAGCAGTGAGGTGGTCAACATGGCCCCCAGGCTCTGATCAACTCTCAGGCTTGTTCCATGGCCCCAAATGGCTGGGAAGGCCAGAAGTCAAAGGAAAAGGAAGAGTGTGATTAATTAGTTATGAAGTGACTTATTGATCAGACACTTTATTTCCAGTGATACAAATTACCAAGTTGGGCTGGGCTGTTCACTCCAAAAGCCTGAGTCTGACCTCCTTAAGCCTTTCTCGCAGCTTTGTTCCCTGTACCACCAGGCCAGTTCATGTCACATTTGGTCTGGGGTAGAGGGAGTGCCCCTATCTGTCCTGGGGTGCCAGGACTGGCTTTTGCTAGGAAACCCAATGATCTCTACTTAGATTAGAAGCCTCTTCTCATTTGCAGTTAAAGCCAAGAGGCCTGGAACTGACCTGATCCCAGAACCACTTTTTCCACAGTTTCAAACCCAGCTAGAAGACGTAAGTTCCTCCTGTTATTCACTAGCATTCATCGCCTCCTCTGGCACCTGGCTGGTGCTGGAACCCCAGGAAGGTGGCTCAGGATCCATTTCAGAACATCCATGCCTTTGATAACCCAGGCCCTTCATCCATCCTATGACAGGAGCTGAAAGTACAGAACTGGTGCTCTCACACATTTGGGTATAGTAAGAATGGGCGAAATCTCTTTGGAGGACAACTTGGTGGTGTAATACATTTTTAAATGTCCATCATTGTTGTCCAGCAGCTTTTCTTCTTTCTGTGAATGCATCCTACAGACACCTGTAGGTACATAAAAGCACCATCAAAATGTCCCAGCAAAGGCTGGTGATGATCCCAGTGCCCATCAATGATTGATCTCATATCTATATTGTGAATACTGTGAAGCCATTAAAAGAACGAGACTGACAGATAGAGCTCACTCTAGGATAAGCCGTTAAGTAAACAGGATGAGCAAGTGTCTGTACAAGAAACCATCATTTGTGTTAAAAGGCAGAAGACGGATGTACAGATGTGCTTCATAGAATGTTCTGGAATGATACACAAGAAACAAGAGAACTGGGGACTACAGATGGGGTAAAAAGATGATTTACTTTTTAGTGTGTATCCATTTGAACAGTCTGTAATTTGTGCATGTGCCTGAAAGCTTGTAACAAGATTATTTTAATCAACAAGGGCACAGAGGAGAGTTTCACAGAGGAGGGGTTGAGGGATTGGGAAGGTGACAGTGGCCCAACCATCCTGGCAGTTTGAGAAAAAAGGCAAGAAAGCATGAAAGGGCTTAGTAGTCTGCCCAAGTACCATAAGGCTGAGGCATAAAGGGTAAGGAGGAATATGAAGCCAGAAGGCAAGTTAGGGCCAGGCTGTGATAGCCTTGAATGCCAAGACATGGAGTTTGGGTTTGGTCCGGTAGACAACAAGGGGTGGGCAGAAGCTGATAACTAGCTCAGAAAAATGACTCATAGTAATGCAGGGGGGTGGTGAGAAGAGAGGGGTCTTACTTGAGGCAAGGAAAGTTTGTCCCAATGAGGCAAGAGAAAGTGACAAGATCTCAATTAAGATAGTGAACATGGAGATGGAGAGGAGGGTACAGATCAAAAAACAACTCTAGGTATTGGTGAAGTCTGAGGAAGAGGTGAGATGAGAAATGACTGGTAGAACCATTAACTGAGAGTGGCTACACCTGGAGGGTGGGGAGAGATGAGACAGGGTGAGAGGGAGAGAGAGAGAGAGCCAAAGGAGAGAGGGAGAGAGGAAGGGGAAGGGAGGGAGAGACAGAGAAAGAGAGAGAGGAAGAGAGGGAGGAAGGGAGACATAAAAGGATGAGAAGGGAGGGATACACATTGAGGTTCAATCACTTGGCCACGTTTTTTGCTTTTTAAAGTGACAGGATGAAAAAGGGGATTCGCCCCTTCTAAGAGAACTTTGTCCCATAGATTATGGACTTACTCTATCTAAAGATTTGGAGTGAGAGGTTCAACTTTAGAGAAAACCGATGTCAATATAATGTGTGGTTAAGAATGTCAGCCATTAAGCAGACAGCTTAAACCCAACTCAAGGACTTGAAGAAATATTTGCACATCCATGCTCACGCTTCATAGCTCTGTGGCCCTGAGCAACTGCCTTAAATTCTCTGAGCCTCAGTTTACTCATAATAATAGTATTCACCTCATAGGATGCTTGTTAATATATGTAAAGGGCTTAGAATAATACCTGGCATATGGTAAGTACTCAATTAAAATACAGCTTTATTATTATTAATTGATATTATGATTAATCCCATCTCAACTACAACAAGAAGAAGCGGCATGCCCCATTACTTTAAGCCCCTGAAACTCTCCCTGCCCTTTCTCCTGTCCTCCATCCCTTGGAGAAGCCAGAGACTTTGTCATCCATATATTCTAACCTCTCAACTATGCTCCCTAGCTGAGAAATCATAGCACCCCACCCTTGTCTCCCCCTCAAAGCCTTTTTCTTTTGACAACTATTCTCTATATGTATAGGCTGATAGTTGATTGAATAGAAGATAAAGTGAGAGAAGAATGTAAAAGACAGATGGACAGGTTAACAGGTTAATGTATGATAGATGTATAAATGGTAAGAACATGGTAAGAGAATAAATGGATGGAAGGATAAACAATTGGATGGATGAAGTGATGGCAAGATAAAAATGAGGATAGAAGGATGGAAGAATGGAAAGATAGATGGATGGATGGATGGATGGATGGATGGATGGATGGATGGATGGATAGATGGATGGATGGATGACAGGCTTATGGACTGACATGTGGATATAAGAATAGATGACAGACCCAGGATAACATCATGGAGCTCAAGATTTCTCATTCTGCCAAGAGATGAGTTTATCCTCCCTTACTGCCGATGTTTCTGACTGATCACAAACTGAGCACTGCTGGCAGATGGCAGGAGGCCAAGTCAGAGCTCCTTAGCAAAGGAGATTCAGGGAAAGTTTCCTGAGCACCTGCTCCACACAGGGCCTGGTGCTGAACTGCCCTGAGTGTCCATTCAGATGCTTGGTCCTCACCACAGAACCTGCTCCTGGTGCTTAGCCAGTGCTCACTCAGACAGTTGTTTTAAAATCTTTGTCTAATAAGTCTGAAGTCTGTATTTGTTCAGGGATGTTTTTGGAGATTTTTTTTTCTTTGAATGGGACATATTTTCATGTTTCTTTGTATACATATGATCTTTTGTTAAAAATGTGGATCATATAAAATAGCCGCCTCTCCCAGTCTTTGCATGCTGTCTTCAAGCTGGGAAGGACTTCACTAATTAGTGCAGCATGAAGACTTAAGATTTTCTCAGGCCTTTTCTGGGCATTTGTCTTCTTTGGGCCCGTATGTGTGTTCTTCACACATGGGCCCAATTCTCCTGTATACATGGCTGCTTTAAAGTGTACTAATTTTTAAAATATTTTTTGTTCAGTTACAGTTTGCATACAATATTATATTAGTTTCAGGTTTACAACATAGTGATTAGACATTTATGTAACTTATAAAGTGATCACACCAATAAATCTAGGACCTATCTGACACTGTACATAGTTATGAGAATATTATTGACTATATTTCTTGTGCTACTTTCCATCCCATGACTATTTTGTAACTACCAACTTGTACTTCTTAATCCCTTCCACTTTTCTCCCTATCTCTCATCCTCAGTCCCATCTGGCAACCATTAAAATGTTCTCTGTATCTATGAGTTTTTTTCTGTTTGTTTGTTTGTGTTGTTCTTTAGATTTCACATGTAAGTGAAATCATATGGCAGTTGTCTTTCTCTGTCGAACTTACTCCACTCAGTACTACCTTCTAGGTCCATCCATGTTTCTGCACATGGAAAGATTTTATTCTTTTTTTATGGCTGAGTAATATCGCATTGTATATATGTACCATCTCTCCTTTATCCATTCATCCATTGATGTATACCCAGGTTGCCTCCATATCTTGACTATTATAAATAATGCTGCAATGAACATATGGATTCACATGTACCTTCGAGGTGATGTTTTGGGTTTCTCCAGATAAATATCCAGAAGTGGGATTACTGGGTCTTTCTTTGTCTCTTGTTATAGCCTTTGTTTTAAAGTATATTTTGTCTAGTACAAATATTGCTACCCGAACTTTTTTTGTTTGTTTGTTTCCATTTTCGTGAAACATCTTTCACCACCTCTTTACTTTCAGTCTGTGTGTGTCTTTCAATTTGAAGTGAGTCTCTTGTAGGCAGCGTAAAGGTCTTGCTTTCTGATCTATTCGGCCATTCTATCTTTTTATTGGAGCACCTAATCCATGTATATTCAAAGTACTTGTTGATAGATATGTACTGATTGTCTTTTTCTTATTCATATTTTTGATACATATTTTCTTCTTCTTCTTAAAGAAGTCTTTCCAACATTTCCTGTAATACTGGCTTTTTCTTGTCTGGAAAGCTCTTTATCTGCCCTTTGATTCTAAATGATAGCTTTGCTAGGTAGAGTAATTTTGGTTGTAGGTCCTAGCTTTGCATCACTTTGAACATTTCCTGCCAATTCCTTCTGGCCAACAAAGCTTGCTGAGAAATCAACTGATAGTCTTATGGGTGCTCCCTTGTAGGTAACTAATTGCTTTTCTCTTGATGGTTTTAAGAGTCTCTCTTTATCTTTAACTTTTGACATTTTAATTATAATGTACCTTGGTGTGGGCCTCTTTGGGTTTATCTTGTTTGAGAGTCTCTGCACTTCCTGAGCTTATGTCTATTTCCTTCATTAGGTTAGAAAAGTTTTCCATCATTATTTCTTCAAAAACATTTTAAAATTTTTTGTTCTCTCTCTTCTCCTTCTGATATCCCTATGATGTGAATGTTGTTATGCTTGATGTCTCAGAGGCTCCTTAAACTAGCCTCATTTTTTTGGATTCTTTTGTCTTATTGCTGTTCTGGTTGGGTGTTTTCTGCTACCTTACCTTCCAAATTATTGATTTGATCCTCTGCTTTATCTAATCTACTATTGATTCTCCATAAGGTATTCTTCATTGCGGTTATTGGAATCTTCATTTCTGACTGGTTCTTTTTTATGTTTTCTATCTCTTTGTTAAAGTTCTCACTGAGTTCATTTAATCTTCCCCTAAGTTCATTGAGCATCCTTATAACCAGTGTTTTGAACTCTATAGCTGGTAGATTGCTTGTCTCCACATTGTTTAGTTCTTTTTCTGGAGCTTCGTTCTGATCTTTCATTTGGGACGTGTTTCTTTGTCTCCTTATTTTGGTTGCTTCCCTGTATTTGTTTCTATGTATTACATAAAGCTGTTAGGACTCCTGGTCTTAGTAGAGTAGCCTTATGTTGTAGGTGCCCTGTGGGTCCCAGTGGCGTAGTCTCCCTGATACCTGAGCCAGGTATTCCAAGTGTGTCCGTTGTATGGGTTGTGTGTATTTTCTTGTTGTTGTTGAGCCTCGGTTGCTGTTTGCACATCAGTGGGAGGGATTGACCCGCAGGCCAATTGGTTGTGAGGACTAGCCATTGATAACAGTGTAGGAGCTATTATACAGAGACTGACCCTATGGAGCAGAAATTGTTTTAGCAGGGCTCTGGTGCCTGCCCAGTCTGCCCTTTTGGGAATGTAGTCCTTGAATGTGGCCCCAGGTGGTACTTCTGCTCAGATTGCAGCCAGCCACCAGGCATGCAGGCCGGTGCCTCCTGGTAGGGGCCCTGCCACAGCCAAGTTCAGCCGCAGACTGTACCCTGCCTGGGGACACCTGGCATGCGCTAACAAGCAATCCTCAAATGGCCGCCACCCATGCTGTGCTTGGATGTTCCTCGAAAGACCACGCCATGAACCAAGACTAGCTGCCACTAGTGCCAGGCTTGACACTGCTCAGAAAGAGGTATGGGGCTTGCCAAGGCCAGATGCTGCTTGTTTAGGTTTTGTGAACCTTTAAGAGATTTTAGGAAAGTCTGCAGCATGAGCCAAGACAGGCCATTTGTATGGAAAAGCCACTGGAGATGGCTTAGGTGTGATCACAAGTTGGGTGGGGCAAGGTCTCAGGGAATCACCAAGGTGTAGTGACCAGTGTTAGCCAGGTTGACAGAGACTCAGATATAGCAGCCACATGCATCTTCGTGGTCAGGGGAGGGACGCAGCTCAACAGAGAGACAATGGATTCTTCCAGCACACTGTCTGGGTGAAAGCTGCCTCTCCAGCCCCAACCCGGAAGCCAGACAACTCAGTTCTTCCCCATATGTCCCTGGCACTAAGAGAGGAGAGGAGGCATCTGAAAAATGCAAAGGAAAGGGCTTGCAGAAATGACCTATTCAGCTAGTTAAAGTCCATTCCTACTCTTCCCCCCACCTCCCGCCCAGGACTCTCCAGCTAACATGTTTTCCCATAGCTATCTCCCACACCTCAAGGACTCTCCAGCTCACATCTCTTGATTCATAGCTTACTATCTAACTAATGTCCTTCCTTATCTCTGTAGCTGTGTAGGGATAACAAGACTGTAGAAAATTGCCTGTTTTGAAAACCCATATCCGAAAAGATATTTGCACACCGATGTTCATAGCAGCATTATTCACAGTGGCCAGGACATGGAAGCAACTGAAGTGTCCTACGATTGGCTAAAGAATTTGTGGTACATATATACAATGGAATATTACTCAGCCATAAGAAGAGATGTAATACTACCATTTGCAACAACATGGATGGCCCCTGAGATAATCATGCTAAATGAAATAAGCCAGATAGAAAAAGTTGAAAATCACATGATATCACTTATATGTGGGATATAAATCTAAAAGCAACAAATGAACAGGACAAACAAACAGAGACTCATGGGCATTGACTATAGACTAATGGTTACCAGACTCATGGGCATTGACTATAGACTAGTGGTTACTAGTGTTTGGAGGGTTACCAGAGGGTAGGGTGTGGGGGAGGAGGGGTAGGTAGACAGTTAAAGGGGGTCATATATAGGGGAGTAGGGGAGAGTGAAGTGGGTAAAGGAGATTAAATATATGGTAGCTGAAGGAAACTAGACTTTGGGTAGTAAACACACAATAGAATATACAGATGTCAAATGATAATGTACACTTGAAATTTATATAATTGCATAAACTAATGTTACCCCAATAAACTTAATAAAAAAAACTGCCTGTTATGTCACAATCAGGGCTCAGCCTTTGGACAGGAATCCACTGAACCAGTGCTGGCATCAATAAGTGATACTTTCTCCTTATAGGCTATGTGTCCCTTCTCTCTGTTCGAGAATCCTATAACAGTGCTGATAATGCCAAGGTCGCAGGTTCTACAAGGCAAATGACCTGTAAATAGATAAGACTAGTAGTCTAGAAATTCCTCCCTCTTTGCAGCCCCACTCCCAAAGCTCCTCCTCCCTATCCTGAGTCATGAGGCATATGTGAAACCTCAGACAAAGGAATCACGTGCTCCTTGCATGGACTGTGCAAGGGTATATAAGCTGTAAGAAATCTAACTAAGGAGAGCTCATGCTTTGGTGCTGTCATGCCCCAAGCTCTCCACTGGCAATAAATTCTTCCTCTAACAAAGTTGTCTGAGTGTCCAAATTCCTCTGTTGGGTGTTGCTTCCTGCAACAGCACCTTTTGAGCTACTGTCCCAGTGCTAGAGCTCAGAGCGAGTGAGTCCATCAGTGAGTAAGTTCACTTGCAGGCTTCTTAAGAGGAATGTCTGCAATTCACTCAACTACAATCCCCACTGGTTTTCACAGCCAGAATTTGTGGGAACTTCTCTTCCTGGCATTGGAACCCTAGGTTGGAAGCCCCGGTGTGAAGCTGGTACTCCTCTCATCTCAGGGGTACCTCCACAGCCAAGATATCCCTCCTGATTTTTAACTGCCACACGCGGGTGTGAGACAAGCCCATTCCTCATCTCTGGCCCTCCTCCCAGTCTCGAATTGACTTCTTCTGTATGTCATTATTTGTAGGACTTTTGTTCAGCTAGACTTCAGGCAATTTTTGAGGATGGTCATTCTATAGTTTAGTTGTAATTTTGATTTGCTCATGAGAGGAGGCAAGCACGGCATTTACCTACTCTACCATCTTGACCAGAATTCAAGTGTTTTAATTTTGTTAAAGTTTCTCCTTTGTTTCTTCTTGGGACCTTAGCTGGTTATATTGTTTTTCTCTGCCTGTAATCTCTTACCTCAAGTGTCTGTAGATTTGTAGTCTGCTTTTGGTTATCATGAGCCATGACCAGTGCTTCCTGTAGCTTCCTTAAGACTGAGAGATCCCAGCCACTTTTAACTGTTTGAATTCTGAGTTAGGCATCACAGAGGCCAATCCTTCAGGCAGCTACTAGATAGGCTAAAACATTGCAAATTTGGTCTCTCTGCTCTCTCTGTTTTGTGAAAGAGAACTGGGGCCTGGGCAGCACCAGGGAGTGGCAGGTGGGGAAGGATGACTAAAAATGCCACAAAGTTGTCTACTATTTTAAATGTTCATGTTCTCGATTGGGCATTTGCTTGGTTGCTGTAGTTCTTTGACTGACTTCCAGAGCTCCTATTAAGTTATTTAGTCACTTTCTAATTGTTTATTCAGTATTTCCATGGAGAAAGAGGGCCTGGAGCTTCCTGTCCATCATCTTGCTGTCACTCCTCCATTCATGTGTTTTTAAGATCTAACCATGTTGTTCCATGTACATCTAATCAGGGCTTCTAACCACTGCAGAGTATTCTCGAACCTGTTATCCAATAAAAACATAATTACAAGCTGTGGTTATTGTTTAAAATTTTCTAGTACCCACATTAAAAAAGTAAAAGTAAATGGGTGAAATTAATTTTAATAATACATTTTATCTGACTCAATATATCCCAAATATTTTCATTTTAATACATAACCAATATAAACAATTACTAATGGGATAGATTACATTATTTTTTTAGTAGTAAGTCCCCAAAATCCAACGTGTATTTTATACCCACAGCACATATCAATTAAGACAAGTCACCTTTCTAGTGCTCAATATACTTATTCATTCCCCTACTGACAGCCACTTGCATTGTCCGGAATATTCCACTAAACAATGCAACAGTGACACGCATACATGAGTCTCCTCCCAGACCAGTGTGAGCACTTAGTTCTCTCCAGTACACCCCAGAGGAGGGATGGCTTGTTTATACTCAAGCAGCCTGCATTTGTCAGCTCCTCTGACAAATGTGGCAGTGCCCACTCCACCTCCAGCAGGCACAAATGTGTTACGGACTCCCATCCTTTCAACCTCCAGCATTATCCATCTTTGTAATGTTTGTCAATAGAATGGTTATAAAATGATGCTTCCTTGTTGTTTTGATTTTCGTTTCTCTAATTGCAAATGAGTTTGGGCTGAGCTACCTTTAAAAGAATTTTTCCAACCTAAATGAGCATGAAAAACAGATAAGCTAAATAAATTACGTTGCATCACTTAATGGACTATTATAGAGCTACTAAAAAGAATGCCGTCAATGTGCATGCACTGACTAAGAGAAATCATGTAAGTGCAGAAATAAAGCTGCAGCACAGAACAAATGGTGACGTGTGCTGATACCCGGCGTAAACAGACAACTGCGTATGTGCAGACGGTTCCCTACTGTTACAGTGACCATCGCTGCAGGAGTTGGGTTACAGGGGTCTGAGTGGTAGCACCCATAATTGGCTCCTGGGGGACCCATAGCTCTTGGCCCTGCAGCCTTGGCTCTCTCTGCTCAAAGCTACCCAAACAGGCTCTCCATGTACAGTGTTTCAGCTCTCCTGGCTCCCCAGTGCCTGACCCAATGGAGTGGGCTGGCAGTGGCTGCTGGTTAGACAGGAGAACACTAATTACATCAGGATCTCCGGGGGAGGGAGGTCATGATACCAGTATCACTCTTTAGTTCATTTAAAACCAGGAAGCATAAAGAATAATAGAATACTGAGCAGGAAAGCCCAAGAGCCACCTGGAAAATGAACATGGACCAGGTATGGGGGTGGGGCTAGTGGCTCTAGCCCCAGTCCTGGCACTCAGTTAAGTCAGAAATCATTGTCCCCATTGAACAAGGGCTGCCAGGGTTGTCAGGTTCCAGGTAGAAAGGTCCAGCTTCTCCATCACCCAACTTAGTGTCACCATCGCAGGATCTTCCTCTGCCTGTGGTCCATGAAGCATCCTTAGGAGCCAATGCAAGTGCCCCATCAATGAAGTAGTTCCTCCCCCTGATGGCTGGACATTACAGTGTTCCTGCAGTGAGGCAGTGGCCCAGCCCTGATACCAAGGGAATAATGCCATCTTAATAACATTGAATCTTCTAATCTATGAACACAGATATCTCTCCATTTATTTATATATGCTTTCAGTGAAGTTTTGTAGTTTTCAGTACATCTTGCACTTCTTTTGGTAAATTTATTCTTAAGTATTTTAATGCCATCTTAAATGAAATTGTTGTTTAATTTAATCTGCAGGGTGTTTATTGCTAATTTATAAAACTACAATTGATTTTTGTATGTTGATTTTATATCCTGAAACCTTGCTGCACCCATTTATTAGTTGTAATTGTGTGTGTGCGTTTGTATGTGTGTGTGTGTTTCTTAGGATTTTCTGTATACAAGGTCATGTCATCTGCAAATAGAGATAGTTTTACTTCTTTCTTTCCAATCTGGATATTTTTTGTTTCTTTTCTTTGCTCAATAGCCCTGGCTAGAAGCCCCAGTGCAATTCTGAGTAGCAATGGTGAGGTGAACATCTTTGACTTGTTCCTCCTTTTAGGAGAAAGCCTGCACTCTTTCGTCATTAAGTGTGAATAATTCTTTGTAGATGCCCTTTACCAGTTTGATGAAGTTCCCTTCTATTCCTAGTTCATTGAGTGTTTTGTCATAAAGATGATTTTCTATTTTTTCAAATGCCTTTTCTCATGCTCTGGTTTTTCTTCAGATCATATAAATCTTTCGCCTTTTACTCAAATGCCTTTTCTCCATCTATTAAGATGATCATCTGTTGTTTTGCCCTTCCTGCTTTTGGTGTATTACATTTATTAATTTTTAGAGTTAACCAACCTTGCCTTCCCAAGATAAATCCCACTTGGTTTGGCATATAATCCTTTTTCTATATTGTTGGATTCAATTTGCTAGTATTTTGTTGAGCATTTTTGTATCTATATTCATCAGATATTGGTCTTTTTTTTTCCTTGTGATTTTTTTTGTGTGTGGTGTTTGTACCCAGGTAATACTGGCTTCAGAGAATGGACCTGTTTTTTTTCTCTCCTACATTATGAAGACTTTGCAAGAAGTCACTTGTCAATCTCTTTAGGGTTCTCTCATATTAGTTTAGTTGTTTTCTCTTCATGCTTTCAAGATTTTCTCTTTGTTTTTGTCTTTAAACATTTTTACTATGATGTGTCTGAATCTGGATCTCTTTTTGAATTTATCCTCCTTGGAGTTCATTGAATTTCTTGGAAGTATATATTAATGTTTTTCATAAAATTGGGGGAGTTTTCAACCGTTATTTCTGTGAATATATTTTCTCTTTCAACTATCCTTCTGGTATTATTTTTACATATATGTTAGTGTGCTTAATGGTGTCCCACATTTTCTGAGGCTCCGTTCATTTTTCTTTCTTTCTTTTGCTCATTTATTGTCTTTATTTATTCTATCTTCTTAGGATTGCATAATCTTATTAATCTATCTTCAAATTCACTAATTCCTTTTTCTGCCAGTTCAAATCTATTCTATTGTTGAGACTTTCTAGTAAATTTTTCATTTCAGTTATTGTACTTTTTAACTTCAGAATTTCCATTTGATTTTTAAAAATGATTTCTATCTCTTTATCGATATTCTCTATTTGATGCAACATTGTCATCATGCCTTCCTTGAATTCTTTAAGCATGGTGTCCTTTAGTTCTTTAACCATATTTATAATAGCTACTTTTAAATCTTTGTGTGTTAAATCTAACACTGGATCCTCTTCCAGTCAGTTTCAGTTACTTGCTTTATTTTCCTGTGTATAGTCACATTTTCATATTTGTTTTCATGTCTCATAATTTTTTTTGCAGGAGTCGGGGGGAAGTGGACATTTTAGATAATATATTAGAACGACTCTTCATACTGATCCCCAGCCCCTCTCTGGCATTTTTTGTTATTTTCTTGTTTACTTTTTTAGTGACTTGGCTAGATTATTTTAGTGAAGTTTATTTCCCCCACAGTGTGTAGGCACTGACATTGTTCCTAAGAGTTTGCAACCTCTGGAATGCCCGCATTCACCCTAGGATGACAATGGATTTATTAGGGCTCTCTGACTGTCTTCTGTCCCAGATCTCTCTGTTAAACTGTCTGCCTCTTTTGGTATCACTCCCAGCTATTAGGCTCCATTATCTACTGATTGCTCTATTGTTTTCCTCAATGTCCAAGGGCATAAATTGCGTCACAGTCTAATCCAATTAAATTTGGGCCACTTGCAGCCATACTTTTTAAGGGAAGTCTTTGAAATTTCTTTGAACCACGGGATAGATCTTTTTATGTCTTTCCTTGGTTCTCTTTGGTAAATTAGCTGGTCTAGAGTCTATCTTGTTGTTCTCATGGAACTACCAGTCGCCTCTTAACTGCTTGCCACCAAAATCTTCTTTTTTTTTTTTTTTGAGAGTGTCCTTTGGTTTGAACTTTCCCACATTCCGTTGCACATAAAGCTATTTACTTTGGGGAGAGCTTTGGAGCTCTGTGAACTTATGGTCTGCTTCTCCCACTGGGCAAAATTTCTGAGCCACAACTCAAAAGCTGGGAGCAAGGACAATGATCCACTTCTCTTGGAGAGATACTCTACTTTATGAGAAGAGTGCTGGATAGAGGCAGTAGGCTCTGGCTTCTCAGCTTGTCTCTCTTGGTGTGGAAACTTCACCCTATGAAAGAGCAGGGCAATGGTGATAGGGAACTCAGTGCATCATGCCTAAGGTAGAGCCTCTACTCTATGATTGGGAGCTAGGTGGAAAAAGAGAGCCCCAGATCTCTTGGCTCTGCACCTAGAATTTAGTCTCTGCAACAAGTAGGTGGATGGGGCTGGTGGTACGGGGAATAAGTGCAGAAAATAGATAACATTGAATAAGTGCAGAAAATAGATAACATTGAAAGCCTGACTGTTACCTTTTGAAAGGCCTGCTTACAAAGTTAGCCTCTGCTGGCATCCGGGAACTTGGATTTCAGGAAGGTTCCCACTCCCCTGATGAGTGACTCATTGTGCCTAAACTGTTTATACAATCAGCTTTATGCTGAACACCTTCTTTTCCTCTTGTAGTCTGGAGTTTTGCTACATGCTAGTCAGAGTGTGATTACATGACCAATCTCCAATAAAAAACTGTGGCTGCTCAGTCTCTAATGAGTTTTTCTGGTTGACAACATTTTACTCACGTAGCCACAACTTGTTACTGAGAAAATTAAGTGTGTCTTGTGTGACTTCACTAGGACAGGACCCTTGAAAGCTTGTTTCCACTGGGCTTCTCTCCATGTGACTTTTCTCTTTGATTTTGCTTTGTATGATTTTACCATAATAAATATAGTTATGAATATGACTGACTATATGTTGAGTTTAGTGAGTCCCTTCAGCAAATCTTCAAACCTGGGGATGTCTTGGGGACCTTCCAACAAAGGAGCAATGAGAAAAGATGGCAGCCTGCCCATCTCAGGGAGAGACCTTAGCTTTGAATTGAGAGCTGTGGGGAGAAGAAGTCCTGGATTTTTGGCTGCCCCACTTGGAATAGGGTGTCTGTCACACAGAACTGAAAGGGTAAAGAGAGAGTGGTTCATGATTCAAATGCCATAGTTTTGGCATTCAAGTTTTCTTGAATAAATGTTTTTCTTCCTTTGCTGGATACCCTCAGGACAATTTATAAAAACTTTACATGATCTTTTATATAATTTTCACCAGTTATGCTCGTTTAGTGGATCTACAGAGCTCCTCACACTTCCATTCCAGAAGTGAAATTCCAAACATTTAAAAATTAATTTTAAATTTTTAAAATGGAATTAATACATATAAAAATGCAAAGAATAATATAACACACACCTATTTTTGACAAAGTAAACATTTGGCCACATTAGTGATATTAATAAGCCTATGCAAACCTATTTCTCTCTCTCCCTTCCCTGAAGTAAGCATTCCCCTGAAGTTGATGGGAATCCTTCTCTTCCATGTTTTTACACATTTATTGCATATATATTATAAACATATATACTGTGCATCTGTGTATATGTCAAAAACAGAGTATTATTTTTATGTAATTTTAAAATTTCATATACATCTTCTCAGATCTTACATATGTATTTGTAACTTGATGTTTTTATTCAACATTACGTTTTTTAGATTTATCCATGTTAACCCATGCAGATCCATGTAGGTCTAATTTATCCATTTTAACTACCATAAAGTATTCCAGTCATACCAAATGTATTCATCCATTTGGCTACCAATGGTTATTTAATTTATTTCTTATTTACTGCCATTCCCAGCAAGGCCACTGATCACCCTCACACCGGCCTCCTGGTCCATAGGCTCAAGTGCTTCTCCAGAGAAAATACTCAGGAAAGAACTACTGAGTCTCAGGGTATCTGCCTCTCAGGCTTCACCATGTATTTCCAGATTGAGTTCAGAGTCACTACATCAAAAGTTACAGCTTCGAAAGTAGGGCATATACTGAGCTCCTTCTAGGTGACAAGTGCTTTCTGAAGGCCGGCTCTCAGATTACGTTCATATTTGATTTTTTTAAAGTTCCAGGCAGCAAAGCTAAGAGTCCAGAACTAATCAATCATCCAAAATTGTGAAGGGGCTCAGATCCTAGAAGAAGTGGCAGCTATAGTCTTCACTACATGTATGGAATCAGATGCACATTCCTTCAAGAAATCTTCCAAACATCCTTCGAATAGCATTCTCTATAGTTCATACCTAATGAATATAAGGACCAGGAGGAGCCATTCACCCCAGCAAGGCCACTGTCAACAAAGCCCAGCCAATAACTGGACACAACTCTTAAATACAACCCTGAGGAGAAAGGGGGAGAATTTGAACCTAAATTAGCCAAGTTCACCTGAAAAGGACCCGATTAAGTAATATCTTCCATTTGAATATGGCTGATCAAAAACAGTTAATTCTGCCTCCTACCAACAGTTCTATCCCTAGGAATATTTTTTTAAGAGTATGTATCTACCAAGAGACATGTACAATATGTTCATATTACTCTTATAATAACCAAAAAACGGAATCTACTAAAATGTCCATCAACAGCACAATGGATAACTGTGACACATCATAACAATGGAATAGTACTCTGCTGTAAAAAGGGAGTGAACTGCTGAATCATGCAACATGGATGAATCTCAAATGCATTATCTTGAGTAGAAGCAGTCAGCATCAGAATGTTACATACTATATAATTTCATTTCTATGATATTCTGGAAAAGG
Source organism: Pteropus alecto (assembly GCF_000325575.1). Taxonomy (NCBI): domain Eukaryota; kingdom Metazoa; phylum Chordata; class Mammalia; order Chiroptera; family Pteropodidae; genus Pteropus; species Pteropus alecto. The sequence continues at coordinate 2,084,311 of NW_006435779.1, forward strand.
TAAAATTGGAGGGATTGGAAAGCAAATTTATGGGCACCAGGAGCTGAGAGTGGGGAAGGGCTTAACCACAAAGGAGCACAGGATGATGGAACTCTTCCATAACTTGATTGTGGTGGTGGTTGCATGACTGTACACATGTGTCAAAATTTGCAGAACTACACATGAAAAAAATGTAAAATTGAATGTATGTAAATTATAGATTCATATTTTAAAAAGAAAAAATATTCATGGCAGAGAATAGAAGTATGAACTGACCAAGAAAACATAGGTGGACATTCTGGGCAGTGCTGGGGCCATCTGAGGTTGGATGGATTTATGGTGGATTCAGTCTGCCCAGTAACCTTCAGCTCCATGGGCCAGCCGAGAGAAAGAAAGCAGATGGCTAGATTCACCCATAGTTGAGATTATGCTTTGAACAGGGGCTGTGGGGGGACATATTGAAAAAAATGATCTCCACAATAAATTTAGTTAACATCTGTCACCAAATATAGTTACTTTTTTTTTCTGATGATGAAAACTTTTAAGATCTACTCTCTTGGATCTCAGTTCATTAGTTCTTATTTATTGAATGGATGGATCAGGGAGGGAAGTGAAGAGAAAGGAGAGCACCAACAAGGGGAAGAAAGACCTGGAGATCTCAATGAGATGTAGGATCAGCCATCTTAGGAATAGTCAGACAAGCTCCTGTGGGCTTTTAGGACCTCTAAAGACCTTCTAATTCTAAATTCTGGGATGCTCTGAGATAATTATAACAAAATATATGTGCTCCATGGACTTGCCAAGGTACACACACCATAGAAGCAGATGGTGTAAAGAAACTGGTCCCAACTTGGGGACAGGGGAAGGCTGCATGTAGGTGGTAACACTTGTGCTGTGCTTCAAGGGATGAGAATTTGAATGAGCAGCGGCGAGGCTATGGGATGAGGAAGAGGAGGAGGAGGAGGATGCATCCCAGACAGATGGAGGAGTGTGAGAAAGACCCACAGGCAGGAAAGTATATGGCGCAATGAGAGGAGGGCAGGGCAGAGTGGGAGCACAGGCTGGGGAGATAGTGCCAATCTATTTGTAGAGAACTAAGTGTATGAATGCCAAGATGATTTGGCTTCCATGCAATGCTGTAGGTTTGCTAGTTAGTTCACAGTATTCATTCTCCCTTTCTTCCATAATAATGGAATATTGTGGATTTTAGCTGAATATGTGACCATCTGAAATAAATTGATTAAAGATATCCCCAAACTGGACGCAACCCAAATGTCCATCAACTATGGAATGGATAAATAAAGTGTGGTGGAATGCTACAGAACATTAAAAAGGAGCAAATTATTGTTACATGCAACAACATGGGTGAATCTCACAGACATAAGGTTGAGTGAAAGGAGCCAGACACAAGAAATCCCATGCTGAATGTTTCAATATATTCAGAAAATTAGGATATAAGCACAAAAGTTCCAAAGTAAGCAAAAGTCAACTATAGCAACAGAGATGAGAATAGTGGTTAATTAGAGTAGGTCTCAAAACTGAGAGCTGCACAGGGGAGCCTGCTGAGGCACTTAAGCTCTCTCTGTCATGGTCCTGATTGCGGTTACTGGAGTATAGGCATATGTACACATTTGTCAAGCTGTGTACTTAAATGTTGTGCACTTTATTCAGTGTAAACTATACATGTTCCAGCCTTCCTTGCAGCTATAATAGACTAAATTCTGGCCTAGGAGACATACATGGAAGTTGTATGCACAATTTCTAGAAAAGATCTTTAAAGGAAAGAAGTGTGATCTTTTTCCCTTCTTCCTTCCTGCTAGCTACAATATACATATATGGCTGGCACTTGAACAACCATATTGGACTATGAAGTGCCACACTGGCAGAGCAATAAGATAGTAGGAGCCTGGGTGTCTGAACCATAGAGCATGGCAGCAGCCCTAGAATAGCTACTTCCAGACTGAAAGTGAAAAAAATGAAATTTTATCATGTCTAAGCTGCTTTATTTGCAGTTTTCTGTAATAAGCAGCCAAACCTGATCATAACTAAATACAGACACCATCAAAGACAATTGAGCAACAGAAAGAAGAGCTTTCAAAGTCTCTGAAGGGCAGGCTGCATAGGGCCAACTGGAAGAGAAGAAGGGCAGTTACTGAGCAATGCACTTGCGCTGGCAGGGAACCATGTGTGCAAACAAGAGCAGTGACAGTGGGGGATGGGACCAGAAGACATTGAGAAGGTTGATATTGGATGTGGACATAACAACAGAGAAGTGAACCTGGAAATAGGAAAGTGATGATTCCATTAAATAAAGTAGAAAACAGGACAAGGAGAAGATTTGCAAAGCAAAATAATAACCTTGATTTTCCTTTTGTGTTCATATCCTAATTTTCTGATTTCTTTTTAGACCCACACTAATTTCCATTGGGCTCCTGCTAGTAAAGTACCACTTTTAACAAAATTTAGGGGGGTAATTTGGGAGGCATAGAGGGGAGCTGTTAATTATCCACCATGCCCAGCTGCTAAACACTCTACACCAGGGGTCCCCAATCCCCAGGCCCTGGAGCAATACCAGTCCATGACCTGTTAGGAACCAGGCTGCACAGCAGGAGGTGAGCGGCAGGCAAGCGAGCAAAACTTCAGCTGTATTTGCAGCTGCTCCCCAGCACTAGTATCACCACCTTAGCTCCACCTCAGATCATCAGGCATTAGATTCTCATAGGAGCACCAGTCCCTGGTGCCAAAAATGTTGGGGACCGCTACTCTACATACTTTAGTTCATTGAATTCTCACAGCCTTGTAATGAGGGAGATGCTAGTCCATCATTCCTACTTCATAATTCAGGAGATCACGACTCAGAGGTTAAGATAGCTGCCTATGGAGCCAGAGTTCACCTGGATTTGAAGTTGGGCCTTCTGACTTCAAAACCTGAGCACCCAATCCCAACATTAGACTCCTCATTAGACTGTCTCTCTGTAACTTTGTCTCAACCCTCGCCTTTAAGAGGACAGCCATGGAAGCAGCGAGGAACCCTGACCTCAGATCCAACAGGGCTGAGTCCCAGTTTTCCCACTAATTAACAATGTAGCTTATTATGATTGTGTCAGTTGGGTCCCCCAGAATTTCAGATACTGAAACAGAGTTAGGAGTATGCAAAGGTTTGTTGAGAGTAACGCCAGGGATTGAGGGTAGAGAGCTGGGGGGTATCTCGGTCCCCATGCAGACCCAGTAGAGGAGCCCCATGTCAGGCAGAAATCACAGGCCCTCAAACCATAATGTTCCCAATGACTGGCTGGGGCTACCTCAGAAGCTTATGCAGCCTTGAAGGAGTTCACAGCTGGAGGCTATCAGATAACTCACTCCTCAAAAGGGATCTGAGCACACACTTCTGTGTCTGTGCTCTCATCAACTGACATCATCTCTACTCAGCACAACTCAAGCAAGCTGGGAATCTCTGACTGTCCCTTACGGTGAGGGAACCAAGGTCTCTGTGGTTGACTAACTCCAAAGTTCTCACCCCAAAATTTGGCCTTGAAACTATTTGGAATAACTAAAAGGTGAAAGTACCACAAGTGCCCATTAACAGGTGAATAGATAAACACATGTGGCATATACATACAATGGAACATTATTCAGCCTTAAAAAGGAGGAAATTTTGACACATGCTACAACATGAATGAAACTTAAGGACATTATGTAAATTAAATAAGCCAGTCACAAAAGAATAAATACTGTGTGACTTCGCCTTAGAGAGAGAAAGTAGAAGTCATCAGGGGCTGGGGGAGGGGGAAGGGAAGTTGAAGTTTAAAGGGGACAGAGTTTCAGTTTAGGAAGATGAAAAAGTTCTGGAAATGGATATGTCGATGGTTACACAACAACGTACTTAACACCACTGAACTATATACTTCAAAATGGTTAAAATGATACATTTTATGTGTATTTTACCACAATTAAAAAAATAAAAAGCAATTTTGCCTCCCCTCAGGGTTATTGGGAAGGCTAAATTAAAGGAGATAATCAATCTTAAAGATGCCTGGCCATGGGTCTGACAGCGTGCAGGCCTCCCCCAGCTAACATGAGCTTGCTCTACTCTACAGCCCGGAGTACTAAAAGGAGAAGGAAGAAGTGGCCCCTTAGTGAGAGGCAGAGCTGGGACTGAGCCATGATTTGTGACCCACGTCGGGAGCCCACTCGTCAGGCCAGGTTAGACCTCAGGGATGGCTTTGGGCAGCAGCTGCATCACCCAAGTGACCGCACGCAGCCAGCAAGCATTTCTACCAGCACTTGATGTGGCTTCTAGTGTCCTTGCCAAGTCTGAGTAGCCCTAGTGAGCGTCATCAAGCACAGCATCCGGGAGCTGGGCTAAGCCAGCTCACCACGTGGTCTCACTCAGTTCATGAAGCCCATGAACTTGCAAATATTTTCAGCCTCCTGAAAGAGCAACTTCCTATGGTTGCCATAATACTGACTCTTTAAGGGTGGAATGTCCCCATTGGCACAACACCAGCTCCCTCACATGGCCTAGCCCAAAGCAGCAGCATGGGTGTATGGAGAAGGACTGGAAATGTAACATGGAGGTCAAATTTGGAACAATGTTAACATGTTTGTCTTTTCCTTTTGCCTTTCTGAGCCCATGGCCATCGTCTGGGGACGGGTATTTGGGAAGAGAATAAGAGCCTGTTCACCTTCAGAATGAGTGAAGTACAGTGGACCCAAGTTGGTGGTGCCCCTCCAATCCCTACAACTCCTAGCAGCTTTGGTTTATCAGTCCTTCATTCATATAGTTACTCATTCAGCAAACATTGACCTCACACCGGGCCCTTTACTAGAAACTAGTCCAAAAGAGAGGCAGGATTACCCATATTTTTCAGAGCTGATAGGAGAGAGCAAGGATGTCTCACGTCAAGAAGCAGACAGACAGGAGGCCTCAGCCCTTGGTGCCTTAGAGCTCATCTCCCCTGAAAATTCAGTCCTCACCCACAGAGTCTAGCAAAATGGTAGCAACTTCTCAACTCTGAGAGGCCAGTGAAAGCACTTCCACAGAATGTTAGGGAGAAAGTAGGTCTCTTAGAGAAGACACATGGGACTTCTGTGAAATTGCTTATTAAAAGATCTGTTCTCAATCTTAGTTATGCCGACTCATCTATGGAAGTGGTTACGCTTGGTACACGTTCAGAGCAGCCTCACTGCCCCAAGGAGGTAAACGGAGAATGTCAGGTAATTCTGTGATAGCCCCAGGAGACATTTTCATAATGATGTGCTCAGCACATCATTAGTCTGCAGTCTGCTGTAGGGATAGAAAACTTTTCCTTCCTTCTCTTCTAGGTTCTTTGGCTGTTCTAATAATCAAATTGACATAAAGCAGATTAACAGGAGAAAAAACAAATTGAATTTTGTACGTATGGGAGCCTCATAAAATATGAGACTAAAAAAAAAATGACCAAAGCAGGAAGCCTTTTTACCTTTTAGACAGAGAAAAAATAAATTTGTGAAGAGTTGACAAGACAAGGAAGTTTGGACTTGGGGTAATTGTAGGGAGCTAAAGCTCCCCAAATTCAAAAGAGTGCATGGTTTATCTCGGGAGGCCTGCTTGCATAAAAAGGAAAAGGCTGGTTCTGTGGAATTCCAGGAAGAAGAAGATTAAGTATAGATAAAGGGAATGTCAAAGGGAGTGTCAAAGGAAGTGTGGATTGTACCTTGATCTTCAGGATGTTACTTTAATTATGTTATCTTGAGATACCAAAAGGAACAGATTATGTATAAAAAGAAGGATAAGAAATAAACTCGGAGAGACAGTTGTGAGATCTGTTCTCCCTCCTGCACCCTGTCTGTCTTCTCTTTTTTCTCAGTCCCCGCTCCCCCATTCAGGTACCTGGTTTGACTTGGTCGGCTGGTTTCCGACAGGTAATAAATTAGTGAAGAAGTAACAAGGCCTGTTTATACAGTCTTCTCAGCCCCAGATTCCCCATCTCTGGTGATAAATATGCCTTCTACTCTCCTACGACAGGGAGGGTACTTTTCACATGGGAGATTTACCTCTTGTTTTTAGAGAGCAAAGAAGGGTCAGTGTGTCCTCCTTGCAGTGGCTGTTTCTTAAGTAACTTTAATTCAAAATAACCAATATGCCTAAATGTCCTATTTTGGGGTGGCATATTCTTTCCCTTCCCACTACTAACAATGAATAGGATCTGTGCTAGAATCAGTTAGGAAGAACATTGTCACGCCAAGCAAGTGACACTCACCATTCTGTAGAAAACCATAGCCCACATGTACAAGAAGGATGCCATGTGGGAGGGTGAGGAATATTCTAGAAGATCTCGAAGCTTTCCTTGCAAGCAAAGTCAGTCTGGATCATAGGTGCATATGCATGTCCCTCTTTCGACCAAGCTGACCACTTGGGCCTTCTGTGTTTAAAATGACATTTGCCTGATATCATTTGTTAAGAATCAAACTAGATACAGTGGCAATACATGTCAAGAACTTTCAAGGTGTCCATTGCTTTTTGCCTTCCCAGAAACTCCACTTTTGGAATTATATCCTGAGGAAATAATAGGATTTTAGGCAACATTTTAGTTGTTATGATATTCATCCCAGTGTGATTTATAATAGGAAAAAAAAATGATGAGCAATCTAAACCCACAACTTTAGGGAAATTGCTATGTAAACCATGGTGCCTCCCCAGATATACCTCCCCTGGATATAGTATTAAAATGAAGTTTATGGTGAGGGTGGGGGGTGGGGTGGAACGTGGCAAGAGGAAAATAATACATTAATTATTGAAAATACTTAGAATACTTACTTAAATATTAAAGTATTTGAAAATTAAAAATGACAGGATGTTTTATAAAAGCAATATACAAACGATATGTGGTCACAGCTATATTAAAAGTAGTAAGGAACAAAGACAAAGAAAACTGATAGGCATTACATTCTCTCCAGGTGAGGTATTACAGGAGATTTTCAATCACTCATTCATAGTTTTATATTCTTTAATGCCCTGAATATTTTATAAACAAAAAAAATTAATCATTTTTTCCAGAGACTCCTGAGAATATTTGTCTTCCTGAAGAGGTGGGTCCAGCCCTAGTTGATGCCTTATTACTCTCACCATGTATCCAGGCCCCTAATAACTAGGCTGTGGATGGCTGCCTGGCCTCAGCTGTGCCAAACAATTTCTCTCTCCTGGAATTTTGAACTGGAAGCTAGTGATTCAAGGTATGTGATGGGTACACAGGTGAGGCTTACCTTGATGGAATCACATGTTGTACCTATACACACTGAAGAAGAGAGCCTGAAGAAAGAGAAAGAATAGAGAAAGGGGTCACTGTGGAGTCCAGAAAAGTGGCACCACAACCATAGCTAACAGCACCCCAGCTTCTTACCTTGCCCCACAGAGCCTGTCTAATTACTTTGTCCTTTCCTTCTTGAGCCTCCCTGTATTATGCTGGGACATTTCCATTTCTACTGTGCTCATTTAAGGGATCTGTTTTCATTCTGGCCAGAGGTCCGGAAAGTCCATGGGAGCTCAAAGCTGGGTTTGTGCCTTTGAGTTGGCCCTTCAGATAATCCTGACCAAGACTTTGAAAGGTAAAGAAGTAATGTGACCACAAGGGAACAGTTTTTCAATGTTGCTTGCTACCAGAAATCCTGTCTAAAAGTATGATGTGGTTAAATTTACCATGTCGCTCATGAACCACCTCAGCCAGATTGAGAAAGACACAGAGAAAGAAATGCACAAACCCTAAGCACCTGGTTGGATGAATTTCTGTAATGTGCACACACCCACTACCCAGCACCAAGACAAGAATTGGAACATGAGCGACATCCCCCAAAACACCCATGACCTCTCCCAGCCACTATCCCACCCCCTTCAAGAGTAATTGCTATCCAGAATATCTAACACCATAGATTAGCTTTACCTGCCCTTGAAAACTATATGAATGGCATCATATGTATGTGCTCTTTTGATTCTGGCTTCTTTAATTCAACATCATGTTTGCAGCAGACCATTTTTTCCAAAGAAGGTCAAAACAGCACTTTCTGCTCCAGTGGTCTTCTTGAAGCAACCACTAACCCACTGAGAAGTGGATTCCATTCCCCTGCCTTAAGTCCTAGTGGACTCATGACTCATTCAGAACCAGGGGAAAGCAGCAGGAGTGATGCTGCATGACTTCTGAAGCTAAAAGACAATGCTTGGTTTGCTGAAATTCTTGCTTTCAGAGCTTTGCACCTCCCTGTCAGAAATCTTACTATCCCAAGGCTGCTATGCTGAAAAGAAGCCTAGGCCACAAGGGAAGGCCATGTATATTTCTGCTCTGTTCCACAGCCCCAGCTGAGCAGTACCAGCTGACAGCCAGCATCAAACAACAGACCTGTAAGTGAAAAGGAATTTGAATGACTCCAGCCCCTACTGTGAAGTCATCTCCAGCTAAGATTACCAAACTTAGAAAAAAACAAACAAAAGAAAATGCAAGACATTCAGTTAGATTTGAATTTCAGATACAATGAACATTTTTCAACATAAGGATGTCTCATGATTATTTGTTATTTATTTGGAATTTGACTTTAACCAAGTGTCCTGTATTTTTTGTGGCAACTCAGCTTCCAGCTACCAAGTTTTTCCAGCTGAGGCCTCAGACACCAGAGACAAGTCATTCCCACTGTGACCTGCCCAAAATCCCAGAATCATGTGCATAAAAAATAGTTGTTTTAAAATGCTAAGTTTTGAGGCAACTTGTCATGCAGCAAAAGTAACCAGATTAGTGATGCATGCATACTGTCACATGTAATTATAGTTCATTCATTCTCATTATTATATGGTATTTCCTGTGTGAATATATCACAATATATTTTTCCATTCTACTATTCATAAGTACACAGGCAGTTTCTAGATTAGGGCTGTTATGAAGGGTAGTATGGACATTTTTGTATATGTCTTTAGGTGGACATATGTAATCATTTCTCTTAGGAATAGTCCTAGGAATGGAGTCGCTGTGTCAGAGGACAAGTATATGTTTAGCCTAAGTTAAACTGTTTTCCAAAATGGTTGCACCATTCACAGTCCCATCAATAATGTACCAGCTCCTGTTGTTCCATGACCTTACTACCACTTGCTATTATCGGTCTTTTTCATTAGCTATTCTGGTGTGTGAGTAGTGATAAGGCAGCTTTTTAAAAATAGCTTCATGACATGTCAAAGATCACAAGGAATCTTCTTAAAGGAGATCCTATTGACCAAAGATTGGGATAATTTGAGCATCAAAAAAAGGGAAAGCAAAAAAATCTAACTTGCTACTACTGGGGGTAACTGTTGCATATCAACTTATCATGAAAATTATTAAAAGGGTATAATCAAGCATGACTCATTGCTTCCCTGTACAAACTGTAATTCCAGATTACCAAGTAACCCTAGTTGATGTAGGAAAGCTCTCCTTTGCAGAAGAATTCCACTTATAAATGTAGAAACTCTTCTTTGCAGAATTCCACTTATACATGTAGAAACAATGAGAGACGTTTAAAACCACTATTGAAATAATTGATTTGGTCAACAATCACCAATGAATGCCAAAGCCATGGAGTGATAGTCACAGGCTGCCAAAGTCTTGCATCACTGGGAAAAATCCACAAAGAAAAAATGTACCTTACAAGGAAGGGCTCAAGCTGTCACTACCTGGACCCACTGGTCAAACTTATCATTAACAGCAAAACAACCAGACATTCTGTGCTTTCCGTTATGATGCAGAATGAAGTGCCTAGCACCACCTATGCAGTACCCTTGCCAAAAATTTTTAACTACATATAATACACCTGTTAAGTAGTTAGGTAGTCAGGAGCAACAAGAGTGAAGGTCCAGCTCAGTAACCATAGAAACCTTCCTTAAGAATCTCCCAGAAACACCCATTTTATGGTTATCAATTACCCCTACATCCTAAGGCACAAATGCGGGAGACATGTGTGTGTCCTGAACTGAGAACTGCAGGTCAGGACTGCCGCATATAGCTGGAGCTCTATCAATAGCAGACTCCTCCCGGAGCAGCCGCAAGTGTGTCTTACTACCTCCTCCCCAGCCTCAGCTCTGGGTGGATCAGAGGGACCAGCTTTCCACTCTGCATAGGCCTCACTGCTCCAGGAGACTCCAGGAGAATCAAGGCTCAGGATGCCTGCCCTGTCCTCAGGCAGGGGAAAGCCATTAGCTGCTGGCCTGCTGGGAGGCCAGCCTCCACTGTCACGCAGTGACCTCCTCGGATTCCTTAATTATGGTCACCCTGTCCTCTGCCGCTTAGGAGCTCCTAAACTCATCCATACATTTTGTGACCCTCCCAGTCAAGGAAAAGGAATTATGTCAGACCGCAAGTGACAGGGCTCTTATGATTTTGCTCCCATGTGGACTTGAAAAAGAGATCAAGTCACCAAAAAGCAAGCAAGCAAGTAAACAAACAAACAAATGCTACTTCAGAGGCTCAGACATGAGACCGTTGTGGGTCAGAACCAAAGGGCAGTGGCGGGAGAAAGACATGTTTGTAAAGGGGCCCAGCCTAGTCTGGCATTCTCGTGATGACAGATTTCTGGACACACTGGAATGTTGTTTGGATTCAATGGGATCGTTCTCCATCTAGTCAGCCACCTCTCTCAGGACAGGAGGCTCTCTCTGGTCCTGACCTGGATGCTGGGCTGAGCAGGCTGTGGGCCACCCAGTGGTTGCATGGAGACAGTGCATGAAGCTCTGTCCTAATGGTTCTGGGCTCTGGTGAATGGGGGTGGAGAGTAGCTTATGGGGGACAGGGTGGGGGGGATTTCTTTTCCTTACCTTGACTGTTTTGAAATTCAGATTCTTGATTGTAACACCGATGAATTCAAAGGTGATGTTGGTTTCAGGGGCATGCTGCCAGGCCGCAATAGTTCTATACGAAATGTTCGCCAAGAGGGGTCCAGCCATCATCTGTCACCCATAAAATCATCATAATGTGACTGAGAGGATTCTCCTCCTTTTGGACAACCAACCTTCACACCTAGGCACAACCAAATGTTGACAAATGTCTCTGGGGAACACCTTTGACACATTCGCACACTCTACTAGACAACGATACCCCCAAAAGTCTCTTGAGGCACACATGCTGCTTTACACTCCCACGAAAGTGCATGCACAATGCGCCCACATTAGTAAACACAAGTGAAACTGTACACTGACACTCATAGAAATGTTTACCCAGATACACACACGAGGGTGCTCACATATTTCCACCTGCCTGGATATCACACGACCACATCTCTGTCTCACACACAGAGACACAGATATACAGTCACACACACACACACACACACACACACACACACACACACACACACAGAAACTGTAAACTCCCAGCCAAAAATCTATTTGAACTAGTTCTTTAGAGATTGAGGGACATGGTACCACACCCACAGCCGGCTGGGAAAGTGAGGCATTTGTGGCTGTGCCTGTTTGATACAGACACATGAAACATGTGAAGGCCTCCGACATCAAGGAGGCTTCCCACCTGGGCTCTCAAGGACTCCAGAGGCCTTTCTCTTCTGTGCCCCATACACTTGGGCCTAGCTTGGTCTCCTCAGCCCTCTGACTTCCTGGTCTCAGGAGGAAAGGGACTGTGCCTGGCAGCACTGATGGCAGAGGGGACGTGGGGTCTCTCCTTCTGAGGTGCTGGCCAGGCCTAATAAAATATGACCCAACCTTCTGCCCCCAGGACCCTGTCCTTTGTTGCACCAGCCTGGCTGGGCAGTGAGCTTCACAGAAGCCAAGGTCCCAGGAACAGGGAGCTTGCTGGTGGTCTAAAGCCTTTCTATGGATAAAGAGACTTTCCCAGGTGAGGGTCGGGGAGGGTGAGAATGGGCTGTTTGTGTTGGATCAGGTAGGTGAGGATCATGGCTGTGGAGAGAGCATAAGGACACTGGTCAAATGGGAGAAGGGAGAGTGGTAGAATTGGCAGCAAGGGAGTATGGAAACGTGGAGGAGACTGCGAATGGGTTTCCTGGAGGCCAAAGAAGGTGGAAGGGTTCTGGGAGTGGAGTTGTAGTGGAAGGAAAATGGAATGGGGCCTCTGGAAAAAGGGTGAGGCTGCTCTGTCATGGGAAGACACAGTGGAGGAAAGAAGGAGGGAGAGCCCCCTCCCTGCCTGGCCCTAATAAATTTGATGGGCGACAGCTGTGATTAATTGACAGCTCATCCCGCCTCCAAGGAGCGCTGATTGGGCAACTCACCTGTGCCAATCATGGGGCCCAGAGAAGCTGAACCCCTGTCCAAGTACCCCTTCCCGCCCAGGCCCAGATCTCCCCTCCAGGGTTTTCAAGTGCTTTGGGCCTGGCTGTAACCAGTTTGCAGAAGAGCTAAGCAAGGACAGAGAAAGAGACAGAAAAGAAGCTCCAGGGGAGTTGGGAGGCAGGAAAAGGTGGCTGATGTTCACTTCCCCATCAGTCAAGAGGCTTGAGGCTAGAGCATGAATATTGGTGACCTGGATGCTCAAGGCAGGGGTGAGACTGGCAGCACCCCTGCCCACAGACCTTTAGGGGTTTACGTAGGTGCTAGTTCTCTGAGTGGTGAAAGGTGACTCCCAGACCTCCCAGTTCCAGGCCCTTTCCATGCTTGCCGCCCATGGCATTCGACATAACAAGACCATCTCGTGTTCTGGTCCTTCTCTGAGACATGCTTACTTCATCCGAACCACCATCCTGGCGGGTGGATGGTGATAATAGCCTCAACTGGGCTGTGGGCAGTGGCCTCTTTTCACTGTGAGTGTGCCATTTATGTCAGGACTCCCGTGTATAGCTTGGTCTCTATCAATAGTAAACCCCTCCCAGAGCAGCTAAGGGTATGTCTCACCACCTCCTCCCTAGCCTCAGCCCAGGGAGGACCAAAGGGACCATCTTTCCACTCTTCACCAGTCTCAGTGCTTCTGGTGACCCTAGGGGAACGAAAGCTCAGGACGCCTGTCTTGTTTTCTGCCAGGTGGTCAGGCATTAGCTCCCCGCCTGATGGGAGGCCAGCCTCCACTGCCATGCATTGACCTCCTTGGCCTCCCTAATCATAGTTGCATCTGCATTATATTGGCCCAAATGACATAAGTTTTCCCCTAGGGCCAGTGGCCTGTCCAGCCACCAGTATTTAGGCTGGAGACGAGAGGTCACCCGACAGCCCTGGGAATTTCTGAGCTGCGTTCTACCTGGAACTCAGGCCTCTGCCAATTAAGAGCTCCTAAACTCACCCATACATTCTGTGACTGGCCCTTTTGAGCAGTCTCCCTCCCTGTTAAGGGAAGGGAACTATGTCAGACTGTAACAGACAGAGCCCTTACAATTTCTCTCCCATTGAAGAGGAATTTTCCACTCAAATAGCCATCCTTGTAATCAGCTCTTTGTTCTACTTCTGTAGACATGCTTGCTACATAGGCCAAAGGGCAGAGTGATCTCGAAATCAACTGAAGACTCACCCTCCCCTTTGCTTGTTCTGTTTGGATAACAGATGTATTGCCTTTGCTTCTTAAGAACAGATGTATTGCCTTTGCTTGTTAAGCCTTATAAAAGTAAGGTTACCCCTGAGCTCGGGGCCCAGATCTTCAGAGTGCTAGCTCTTCTGGGACCACCGGCATAAACCTGAGTTCTCCAACTCTCTGAGTGGTGCTTGGTTTCTCCCCGGACTTGTTTTGCAACATCTCTTCAACACCATGTGGACTTGAAAAGCAGAGCAAGACACCGACAAGCAAGCAAGCAAACAAACAAACATACAAATGCCAACACAGAGCCTCAGACATGATACCGGTTTGGGTCAGAACCTAAGGACACTAGGGTATGAACGACATGTATGTAAAGGGACTCAGCCTTTGGGAGACAGTGATACACCAGGCAGTGGGTACTGAGCACCCCACACAGGTGATCGATGATGGAGTAGAAAGCAGTGGCCCAGACATGTGGATAAGGTTCTTAATCCACATATCCCCACTTGGTTTGATTGTGTCAAATAGACAGACCGCGGCAGGTTTGGAGGCACCAAACACTAGTCTGGCATTCTCATGACAACAGATTTCTGGACACACTGGAACATTGTTTGGATTCGATGGGATTGTTTTCTATCCTGTCACAGAGCTGCCTAGCTAAGACTATTGCGGTCATCTGAGTGCCATTCAAAATAGAATGGGAGTCCTGGTGCCTCAGTGTTTGCTGGGACCATGTCCGTCAACTTCCTTCTTTGTTTTGAGAATGAGAAGGACTCCAAAAGGATGTATTTTGGAGAGCCAGAAGAGGGACAGGGTAATCCATTCTGGAACAGAGGAGTGAGAAACAGAGAAATGAAAAGAAGGCTGTGACACTGCTGACAGAGGGATACCTGACCCCTTTCTCAGTAGCTTTCACAAGGTTCAAACTTGGAGAACAACAAACAACCTTGTTTAGAACAAAGGGTACTTGGGAGCCATTTGTTCTGTTGGCCTCGAAATAAAGAAAAGTCAGATGCCAACTTTTCCATATTCCTGTCCTGTACAGGTGATTCCCTCTGTCTGAAACTCTATCTCTGGAAACAATCTAAATTCCTTAAGGCACAGTACAGAATGCAAGGCATTTCCCAATGCAAAACCTATGAAATAGATCATTGGGTCAATTCTTTTCAGACATCCAATGAGAAGGAGGGTGGGAGAGGGAGAAAGATGCCAAAGAATCAGCTGGTGGCTTCTGGGTGTTGCAAAGTGTCTGAGCCCACTGCTGACTTGTCTGTAATCCTCAAAAGTTAAGGCTGGCCACTGGAAATGCGGGTCACCTCGCATACCCTTTTTCATGGTCACCAGAAATTCCATAAGTGAAGCAAAAAAGGAAAGGATGAAGTCCGAGGTGACCTTGGAGCAAATGAAAGGTTCTCAACTCACTACTGAGGAAAATATCTGAGAGGTACCATAGTCAGGCCCCCTCCTCAGCCATATGGGCCCTGGACCGAGCTATGGCCTCAGGTGGACTGGGCCTCTCTTGGCTCCCGATACCGGATATCTCAGCCACCTTCTCAGGATAGGAGGCTCCCTCTGGTCCTGACCTGGATGCTGAGATGAGCAGGCTGCGGGACATCCGGTGGTTGTAGGGAAGCAGCACATGAAGCTCTTTCCTAATGGTTCTGAGCTCCGGTGTGTGGGGGTGGGGAAATCTAATCTGGTGGATTTCTTTTCCTTACTTTGACTCTTTTGAAATTCAGATTCTCGAATAAAGCACAGACGGATTTAAAGGTGATATTGGTTTCAGGGGCACACTGCCCAGCCACAACAGTTCCAGACAAAATGTTCATCGCCAGGGGTCAAGCGATCACCCGTCAACCAGAAAATGATCATCGTGTAACTGAGAAGATTCTCCTCCTTTTGGACACACAGCCTTCACACCCAGGCTCAACCAAATGTTGACAGATGTCTCTGGGGAACATCTTTGACACACTCACACAGTCTACCAGACATTGATACACCAAAAGTCTCTTGTGACACACAGGCTTCTTTGCACCACCATGAAAATACAAGCACAATGCGCCCACATTATTAATCACAAGTGAAACTGTACGCCAACACACATAGAAATGTTCACCCAGACACACAAACGAGGGTATTCACATATTTCTACCTGCCTGGATATCACACAGTCTCATCTCTATCATACACACACACACACACACACACACACACACACACACACACACACACACAGACACTGTAAATTAAATTCCTAGCCAGAAATCTATTTGAACTCACATCTTTAGAGATTGAGGGACATGCAATAGATCAACCACACCCACAGCTGGCTGGGAAAATGAGGCAAGCCATGGCTGTGCCTGTTTGATACAGACACATGGACACATAAAGGCCTCCGACATCAAGAAGGTTTCCCATCTGGGCTTTCAAGGACTCCGGAGGCCTTTCTCTTCAGCGAACCACACTCCTGGCCCTAGCTTGGTCTCCTCAGCCCTCTGACTTCCTCGCCTCAGGAGAAAAGGTACAGTGCCTGGCAGCATGGCTGGTGGAGGGGATGTGGGGTCTCCTCTTCTGAGGTGTTGGCCAGGACTAATAAACTATGACCCAACACTCTGCCACCAGGACCCAGTCTCTGACTGCCCCAGCCTGGGTGGGCATAGGCCTGGACAGCAGCCAAGGTCCCAGGAACAAGGAGCTTGCTGGTAGGCCAAAACCCTGCTGTGGACAAACAGACTGTCCAGAGTGAGGGTAGGGGAAGGTGAGAATGGGCCGTTTGTGTTTGGTTGGGTAGGTGAGGATCATGGCTATGGAGACGGGGTAAGGATGCTAGTCAAATGGGAGAAGGGAGGGCAGTCAAACTGGCAGCAAGGGAGTACGGAAACGTGGAGGAGGCTGAGGTGGGGCTGCCTGGAGGCCGAAGAAGGTGGAAGTATCCTGGGAGTGGACTTGAAAGCTGATAGTGAAAGGAACATGGAATGGGGAACCTAGAAAAAGAGTGGGGCTGCTGTGTCATGGGATGACACAGCGGAGGAAAGGAGGAAGAGCCCCCTCCCTACCTGGCCCTAGTCAATTCCATGGGCAACAGTAGTGATTAATTGACAGCTCATCCCGCCTCCAAGGAGCGTTGATTGGGCAATTTACTTGTGCTAATCTCGGGGCCCAGGGAATCTGAAACCCTGTCCAGTCACTCCTTCCTGCCAGGCCCAGAGCTCCCCTACGAGGTTTCCCTGTGCCCTGGGCCTGGCAGGAAGCAGTTTGCAGAAGACCCAAGCGAGGACAGAGGAAGAGACAGAGAAGGAGCTCCAGAGGGGAGTGAGAGGCAGGAAAAATTGGCTCGTGTTCACTTATGAATCAGTCAAGAGACCTGAGGCGAGAGCATGAATATCTGTGACCCGGTTGCTCAAGGAAGGAGTGATACTGGCAGCATCCCTGCCCACTGCCGCACAGAGCTTAGGGGTTATGCAGGTGCTGGGTGTCTGGATGGAGGCAGGGTGGTGACTCCCAGAGCTCTCAATTCTAGACCCTTTTCAGGCCTGGCTCACAGGACGTTCAACATAACAAGGCCAACTCTTGTCCTGGGCCTTCTCTGAAACTTGGTTACTTAATCCTTTTTGCCATACTAGCGGGCGGGTGGTGATAATAGCCTCAACTGGGCAGTGGGCAGTGGCCTCATTTCACTGTGAGTGTGCCATTTGTGTGTCCTGTACTGAAAATGGCACGTCAGGACTGCCGCATACAGCTTTGTCTTTATCAATAGCAGATCTCCAGTAGCAGCCCTGAGTTTGTCTTACCATCTCCTCCCCAGTTCAGCCCTGGAGTAGCAGAGTGACTGGCTTTGCTCTCTCCACAGGCCTCAGTGCCCCTGGAGACCCCAGGAGAACCAAGGCGCAGGACTCTTGCCCTGTCCTATGCCAGGGTGTCAGCCATTACCTGCCAGCCTGCTGGGAGGCAAGTGTCCACTGCCACGCACTGACCTCCTTGGCCTCCCTAATCATAGTCACATCTGCATTCTATCAGCCAAAATGCCATAAGCTGTCCCCTTTGGACCAGTGGCTGGTCCAGCCTCCAGTGTTTAGGCCGGAGGCAAGAGGTCACCCAATATCCCTGGGAATTTTGGAGCCACGTTCTGCCTCTGGCCTCTTAGGAGCTCCTAAACTCACCCATACATTTGGTGGTTGGCCTTTTCAAGCAGTCCCCCTCCCAGTCAAGGGAAGGGAACTATGTCAGACCGCAAGGGACAGGGCCCTTATGATTTCGCTCCCATGTAAACTTGAAAAGAAGAGCAAGACACTGACAAGCAAACAAAGAAACAAAAGCTAACTCAGATCCTCAGAGATGAGACCAGCGTGGGTCAGAGCTAAGGGCAGTAGGGGAGAACGACATGTATATAAAACACCTCAGCCTTGGGAGACAGGGACACACCAGGCAGCATGTGTTGAACACCCCACGCAGGTGACCAATGTTAGAGTATAAAGCAGTGCGCCTGACATGTGGGTGAGGGTGTTAAGCCACGTAACCTTGCTAGGTTTCATTGTTTCAAATGGACAGACCGCGGCAGTTTTGGGGACACCAAACCCTAGTCTGGCATTCTTGTGATGACAGATTTCTGGACACACTGGAACATCGTTTGGATTTGATGGGATTGTTTTCTACCCTGTCACAGAGACTCCTAGCAAAAACTATTAGAGTCACCTGAGTGCTGTTTGAAATAGCACGGCAGTCCCGGTGCCTCTGTTTTTCTTGAACCATGTCTATAAACTTCCTCCTGTGTTTTGAAGATGAGGATGATTCCAAAAGGATGTGTTCAACTCTTTCTGAGAAGTCGGCTCCTCGAGAGCCGGAAGAAGGACAGAGTCATCCATTCCGGAACAGGAGAACGAGAAACAGGGAAATGAAAAAAAGGCTGTGATGCTGCTGACAAAGGGACCCTCTGACCACTTTCTCAATAGCTTTTACAAGGTTCGAACTTGGAGAATAACGAACAACCTTGTTTAGAACAAAGGGTACTTGGGAGCCAGTTGTTCTGTTGGCCTCGGGCTAAAGAAGGTCTCATGGTGAACAGGCTCGTGCCAATTTTTTTATATTCCTGCACTGTCTAGGTGATTCCCTCTGTCTGAAACTCTATTGTCATAGCTCCCCGGAAACAATCTGGATTCCTTAAGGGACAATACAGGATGCGAGGCATTCCCCGAGACAAACCTTTCGAAATGGATCATTGGGTCAATTCTTTTCAGACATCCAATGAGAGGAGGGGGTGGGGAGGGAGAAAGGTGCCAAAGAATTAGCTGGTGACTTCTGGAGGCTTCAAAGTCTCTGGTCCCACTGCTGAGTTGTGTGGATTCTGAAAAGTTAAGGCCAGCCACTGGAAATACGGGTCACCTCGCAGACACTTTTTCACGGTCACCAGAAATTCCATACCTGAAGTAAAAAAGGAAAGGATGAAGTCCGAGGTAACCTTGGTGAAATGAAAGGTTCTCTACTTCCTACTAAGGAAAACATCTGAGAGATGCCACAGCCAGGCCCCCTCCATAGCCATCTGGGCCCTGAGCCGAGCTGCGAACTCAGGTCGACTGAGCCTCCCTTGGCCTCCGATACTGGGTTTGTTAGCCACCTCCTCATGACAGGAGGGTGTGGTCCTCTGAGTAACATATTGACACACTCGCACACTCTATCAGACATCAATACCCCCAAAAGTCTCTTGAAGCACACATGCTTCTTTGCACTCCCACTAAAGTGCTGGCACAATGCACTCACATCATTAAACACAAGTGAAACCATACATCGGCACTCACAGAAATGTTCACCCAGGCACACACATGTGAGCACGCTCGTATTTCCACCTGCTTGGATATCACACAAAGAGAGGAGAGGAGGCATCTGAAAAACGCAAAGGAAACGGCTTTCAGAAATGACCATCTCAGCCAGTTAAAGTCCATTCCTAACTGCCCTTTTCCACATTCCAGGACTCTCCAGCTCACATCTGTTGATTCATGGCTTATTAACCAATGAATGTTCTTCCTTATCTCTGTAGCTGTGTAGGTATAACAAGACTGTGAAAAACTGCTTGTTATGTTACAATTGAGCTCAGCCTTTGGATAGGAATCTGTTGAGCAGGTGCCGCCATCAATAAGTGCTGCTTCCTGCTTATAGCCTAGGTGTCCTGTCTCTGTGTTCAGGAATCCTATAATTGTGCTCATATCACCAAGGTCATGGGTTCTACAAAACAAACTACCTATAAGACCAGTGATCTGGAAATTCTTTTCCCCTTGCAGCTTCCAAGCCGAAGCTCCCCCTCCCCATTCTGAGTAAGGAGGCACACGCAAAACCTCAGACAAAGGAAAAATGTGCCACTTACATGGACACTCAGAAGTATATAAACTATAATAAATCTAACCAGAGTGAGCTCGTGCATGGAGCTGTTAATCCCACACGCTTCGCCGGCCAATAAATTCTCCTTTTCCTAACAAAGTTGTCTGAGCATCCAAATTCCTCTGTTGGGTGTCACTTCGTGCAACAGATTTCTGGTGCATTGGCCAGGAAGTGAGGAGGAATGGCGCCTGCGTTTGGTGGACTTCAGATACCCCACTGGGGAGACCCCAATCTGCCTTGTTGACATGCCTTCTGAGTGCGTATCAGGGATTACCCCATGTGGACGCCTCACAAGATGGAAGGGGAAGACCCAGCTGCCAGTCCCTGCAAGGATCAGACAATGGAGGAATGAGAAAACGAGGTTGCATCAGGGCTATGGTAAGGAAAAAGTGTGCAAGGTCCTGCCCCATAGGGCAGAAGGGGAGACTGATCATCTCCCGAGGTCACCTGTGTACTCTACATTTGTTAGGGGAAACCGTGGCCTCACAGGTGTATAGGGTGGAGGGTGGAGTGTGTTTGGTTAATACTGGGTAAAAGAAAGGCCTGATCACCCTCTGGAGAGTAACCAAGCACCCTCCACAGGTTGAGAGAAGTGACTGCTTACTCTCCATAGGACAGGTTAAGGGATGGTGGGGGTTGTATGAAAGAGAGTGAGTGCTTGAGTGACTGAGATGTGGCCTTGCCACGAAGCGAGAGTTGAGCCCAAATCTGCAGTTCCGTGGCAAACCTCATACGGCTTAAGGTAGTGTCACTGGATCTCCATGAGGAGTCTACTCCAGTGATCCAGGTTGCAGGTTTATAACGACCCACCAATGCTACGAGGTGCCTGAAATATCTCTGTGAGGAGAAAGGCCGGAGACTGGCAATGCGAGTGACTTCCCCTCCAAAGTTTCCCCAACCCTATCCCCCAACCCTCTGTGTGGTGTGATTGTTGTCTGTCGTGGGAGGCATGGGGGGCACACAGGGAAAGCCTACTACCCTGGCCACAATGGTCAAGAACGTCAAGAAAGAATATACAGGAGATTATGGTGTTACTATTTCTCCAAGGAAATTGAAAACTTTGTGTGAGCTAAAATGGCCCACTTTCGGGGTGAGATGACTGGCAGAAGGGAGCCTGGATAGGTCTCTTGTGCAAAAGGTGTGGCAGGTAGTTACTGGAGATCCAGGCCATCCTGACCAGTTCCCCTACATAGATACTTGGTTTGCTTTAGTATTGCACCCTCCCCTTTGGCTTAGAGGTCAGGCTTTCATTGTGTTAGTAGCACAGGCAGGGAAGCGTTCCACCAAATCTAAAGAACAATTGCTGCCGTCAGTGCCAAAGATTTTAGCCCCTAATGAGCAAGAAGAAGCAGAAAGCCTGTCTCCCCCACCATATATACCAGCAAGATTGCACTCATCATTGCCTCGTTCCCTATCCACCGCAGGGACTGTCACTGGCTCAGGCACATCATCGCCTGATCAATCTAGTCCTGGCATAAACCTGGGCCTGAGGTGTCTCCCACTACTCCAGAATCAGGTTCAGGTTCTTCCCTCACTTGGAAGTTGTGCTCAAAACAGTGTCCGGAATGAAGATGCCTCTGAGAGAAATGAGAAACCCCGTAATGAATGAGCAGGGGTGTATAATAGGGCAGCGGATGCTAGTGTACTAAACTTTCACTAATAATCTTCTCAATTGGAAACACCACATTCCTTCATATACAGAAGAGCTGCAGGCCTCGCTAGACCTCATGCAGTCTATATTTCAAACCTGCAATTCCACATGCATAGATTGCCATCAGTTGCTCTTCTCTCTGTTCGACACAGAGGAAAGATGCCAAATAATACAGGCGGCAACTAAATGACTAGAGAAGAATACCCCTGAGGAAACCCAGAATCCCCAGGAATATGTGAGGGTCCAGATGCCAGGAGAGGATCCTAGGTGGGACCCAAATACAGAGAAAGGCCTGAGATGGCTCAGGAGATACAGAGAGGCTCTCCTCCAAGGCCTCCGAAAGGAAAGACAGAAGGCTACTAAAATCAATAAAGTGGCAGAGATTTTACAAAGGAAGGATGAAAGTCCAGGTGACTTCTATGAGAGGTTATGTGAGGCCTATCAGATCTATACTCCTTTTGATCTAGAAAGTCTAGAAAACCAGAAAAGAGTTAATATGGCCTTTGTTGGCCAGAGTGCAGGATACATAAACAGGAAGCTCCAAAAATTAGAAGGCTTCGCAGGAATGAACATCTCTCAACTCCTCGAAGTAGCCAACAAGGTATATGTTAATAGAGAAGTTGTCTCCAAAAAGGAAGATGAGTGCTGTATGCAAAGGAAGACTGAGCTCGTAGCTGCTGCCTTTCAACAACAGGGCAAAGGAAAGCCTCTCCCATTTGAAAATAGAAAGAAGACAGGCAAGGGGGAAAAAAAGGTGGTCAAGAAGAGCCTCCCTGTGATGTGATCAGTGTGCCATATGCCTGGGAACTTGTCATTGGAAAAATGAATGTCCCAGCTGGGACAAAGGGGAGGTATGCTTGCCAGCCACCTCCAAAAGGGAAGACACATTGTTCAATGTCACTGGGGAATACCTCTTGGACTGAGGGCAACCAGACTCAGGGGCCCCTGATGATTCTATGGTCCATATGATGGTAGGGGGCCAACAGATAGACTTCCTGATTGACACAAGGGCTGAACACTCGGTGGTGACTCAAACAGTAGCGCCGCTCTCCACTAGTAGAGTGAACATTGTTGGAGCCACTGGGAGACAAGCAGAACAAGCATCTGCCTGTCCCGTAAATGTACTATAGAAGGTCATAAGGTTATGCTTCAGTTTCTGTACATGCCCGACTGTCCAGTGCCCTTGTTAGGATGCAACCTAAGCAAGTTAAGGGCTACTATATCCTTGCTGACAATAGCCGGTTAGACTTACAAGTGGCCAAGCCTAGGCTTGTTCTAACTCTAACTATTCCCAGAGAGGAGAAATGGAGGATTTTTGCTACCGAGATTGGGAAGCTGCTTAGCCAGAGACTGACTCAGAAATGGCCCAGAGTAAGGGCTGAGGACAATCTTCCCGGGCTGGCAATAAAACAAGTGACAGTGCAGAGAGAATTGAAGCCTGGGGCACTGCCTATCAGTGCCAGAGACAATATTCGATTCCTAGAGAGGCCTTGGAAGGAATCCAGGTGCATTTACAGAGGCTCAAGGAGCATGGCATTATTATCCTGTACCAGTCACCTTGGAATACTCCTTTACTCCCCGTCAGGAAATTGGGATTCAATGATTACTGACCAGTACAGGACTTGAGAATCATAAATGAGGCAATGGTGACACTGCACCCAACAGTACCAAACCCCTACACTCTCCTAAGCCTCCTTCCTGCCCAAGTCTCCTGGTTTCCTTGCCTAGACTTGAAAGATGCCTTCAGTATAATGCTGGCTCTTGAAAGCTGGGAGCTGTCTGCCTTCCAATGGGAGGATCTGGCTACAGGGGCAAAAGTGCAGCACACTTGGACCAGGCTCCTACAAGGGTTCAAGAATTTCCCTATAATCTTTGGGGAGGCTCTTGCTTGAGACTTCCAGCAATTCCCTGCAAAGGACATTGAGTGTGTCCTCTTTCAGTACGTAGACGATCTGTTACTAGGTCACAAGACTCTCCAAGGATGTGCTCTAAGAATGGATGAGCTTCTACATCATCTAGAGAAGAATGGATACATTCTCCTTGAAGAAGAAGGCCCAGATCTGCCAAAGGCAAATAAAATACTTGGGATTCACTCTTCAGCAGGGAGAAAGGAGGCTAGGAGTAGAATGGAAAAAGGTTATTCAGAATATTCTGGTCCCCACCACAAGGAGTCAAGTTAGAGAATTCCTGAGTGCAGTAGGATTTTGCTGTTTGTGGATCCCCAACTTTGTAGTACTAGCCAAACCCCTTTATGAAGCCACAAAGGGGAGAGAAAAAGAACCCATGGAATGGGGGCGCCAGAACAAGACTGTGCTTTTCAGACCCTTAAAAAGGAATTACAAGTGGCCCCAGCGCTAGGTTTTCCTAACCTAGTGAAGTTTTTTGTGTTGTATGTCTTAGAGAGGAACAAGACAGCAGTGAGTATATTAACCCAAGACTTGGGGTCATACCCTAGGCCAGTAGCTTACCTCTCCAAACAATTGGATGGAGTCGCTAAGAGCTGGCCACCCTGTCTAAGAGCCTTAGCAGCCACAGCAATGTTAGTACAAGAGGCAGACAAATTGACTTTGGGATAAAACTTAAAGGTGCGGGCGGGTACTTCATGCTGTAGTAACTCTGATGAATACAAAAGGGCATCCTTGGCTCACAAATGCCCATCTCACCAAGTACCAGAGTTTACTCTGTGAAAACCTGAGGTTGATAATAGAGGCGTACTACTTTAGACCCGGCAACACTGCTCCCAGTGAAAAAGGGAGAGCTGCAACAGGATTGCTTAGAACTGCTTGGCTCCATGTACTCCAGCCGGCCAGACCTGTTGGACCAACGCATAAGAGACCCAGATTGGGAGCTATATGTAGATGGAAGCAGCTCTGTCAGCTCACAAGGGGAAAGGCAAGCAGGGTATGCAGTAGTGACTCTAACAGAGACTATAGAGGCGTGGCTTCTACCCCAAGGCACCTCAGCTCAACGGGCAGAGCTGATAGCCCTGACTTGGGCCCTAGAGCTCAGTGAAGGAAAAAGCAAACATGTTTACTGACTCTTGCTTCCTTTTCTTATCCTGCAATGTACAAGGAAAGAGGGCTCCTAACAGCCAGGGGTGAGAGCCTCAAGTACCCAGGAGAAATCCTCCAGGATACTTGGAAGCCTGTACCCTGGAAGCCAAGGCAAGTAGCAGTAGTCCACTGCTGAGGACACCAGAAAGGAGGAATGGTAGAAGCCAAAGGGAATGCTGTAGCAGATGCAGAAGTAAAAAGGGCTTCTACTCTGCCCTATCACAGGCTAACATAAGCTCTCTCATCTCATGGGCCACAGATCTCACACCCAGATATTCTGAGGGGGAGAAAAGGTGGGTGAGAAAAGAAGAGACACAAGAATTAAAGGACGGCTGGATGCAACTGCCCGATGGTAGAATTGTCATCCCTCACCTGTTAGGACCAGTAGTTGTCCAGGCTCTGCACACTGCTACCCATTTAGGACAAGAAAAGACAGAAAAGCTTCTAGGAAGGTATTATTACATTCCTCTCCTAGCAACTTTGGCCAAAGGAGTCAGCTTGTGCTGCCCAACTTGCCACCAGAACAATGCCAAACAGGCTCTCAATGCCACCAGGTATCCAAACTTATGGGGCAGCCCCCTTCAAAGATATACAAGTGGACTTCACTGAGATGCCCTGATGCCAAGGCTACTGGTACTTGTTAGTGCTAGTATGCACCTACTCAGGATGGGTAGAGGCCTACCTCACTCAGACTGAAAAGGCCAGAGAAGTAACGAAAGCACTACTTAGAGAAGTTATTCCAAGGTTTGGACTGCCACTTCAAATAGGCTCTGACAATGGCCCTGCTTTTGTGGCTAAGGTGGTACAAGAAATGACACAAGCCCTAGGCATCACCTAGAAGCTTCATGTGGCATACAGACCACAGAGTTCAGGGAAGGTGGAACGCATGAATAGGACTCTGAAGCTAGGACTTAGCAAGTTATGTCAAGAAACAAGTCTTAAATGGGTGCAAGCTTTACCTTTAATTCTGTTCAAAGTTTGGTTCACTCCCTCCAAGAGTACTGGGTACTCACCCTACAAAGTGTTATAAGTCTCCCCCAATTTTGCATAGCTTGCCAGGGACTCCCCAAGAGCTAGGAGAAACTGAACTACACAGGCAATTAGAGGCTTTAGGCGAGGTAGCCTGTACCTTATCCAAGTGGGTGCTGGATAGGGTTCTGGTCAGTCTGTTTGCTCCTGTGCATACTTTTCCCCCAGGTAACCAAGTGTGGGTCAAATACTGGAATCCAGCTCCCCTCCAATCCAAGTGGAGAGGACCCTACACTGTGATCCTGACCACTCCAACGGCTGCCAAAGTAGAGGGAATACTTGCCTGGATTCACCACAGATGGCTAAAACTGGCAGCTCCCATGGAAATCCCCTTGTGGACAGCATAGACAGATCTCACCAACCCTTGTAAGCTGACCCTGAGAAGGGCAACATGCCCTGCTCCAGCCACAGACTGGAAGCTGGTTGGTGCCACACATGGCTGAAGCCTGAGGAATCTCATCATGGGGCTCCTTATAATTGGACCCCGGGGAGGGAGGGAAATTAGGGCAGAGGATTGTGAACTATGTATCCATGTCACCAAGGAAGGACAAAGAATTTCCACTACCTTACTTTTCTATAGCTACTGTGAATGCCAGGGAACTCAGAAAGGGACCTGTACCTATAACCAGACTCAATTTCAGTATGTGACCCAGAAAATAATCAACCTTATGTATATTATAACCCAACTAACCCTCTCACTGAAACAGTTTTTGAAATAAGGATAGCTTTAGGGGACTGGGGAGGATGGACAGATGAACCTGTGTTGGCCCAGACTAGGGTAAAAGAAAACCCCAGTCAGATTACCCTAAAGTTTGATGCTTGCGCTACTGTGAGTCAGGGTCAATGGGAGGAAGAGAGATCCTGCGGGTCTCTCAGCTGGGAAAAAAGCTACAGGACAGAAGAAAAGTATATATGTCCTCACAGCTTCACATGTGAAAGAAGCTGTGTCTATTGGTCCTGTGTCCTATGGGCTACTTAGGAAAAAGACACCACCAAGAAAGAGGTGTATTTAAAAAACGGGGTAGCTCTATCAAACTGCACCACACAGAAGTGCAATCCATTAGAACTAATCATAACCAACCCCTTGAACCCCCGTTGGAAGTCCAGAGAAGTACTAACACTTGACATTGATGAAACAGGGCTGAATCCCTATGCTCAAATTCGTATCAAAGGTCAAGTACTAGACCATCCAGCTCAAGCCTTTCAGGTTTATAAGTCCTTCTACAAGGAAGTAGCTGAACCCCTACCACCCCCCCGCCACCACAATCAACTAAAAATTTATTTCTCAGAATGACTAAAGGAATAGCTCACTCCCTGAATGTCATTTCCTGCTATGTATGTGGAGGAACTCTAATTGGAGATAGGTTGCCGTGGGCAGTTACAGAATTACTTCCCACCAAGGCAATGCCAAATATAATGGCCCCACACACCTCTAATGACAGTCAACGGATTTTAAAGCATACTATTATAGGACAATACTGCCTGGCTAGGGGTGGAGGAAATCTCATGGAGTCAGTCAGAAACTTAATTTGCCTTGACCAACGGTATTACAATGCCACTTCCAAACAAAGTGTGTGATGGGGAAACAGGACAGAGAAATTCATTGTCCAAATTTCCAGAGCTAACTAGAGCCTGACAGGACCCAGGCAGAGTCCGAGACTGGATAACCCCATGTCGGTTTTCCTGGATTTGTGGAAACAAGGCCTACATCTGCCTCCCCAAAAATTGGGAAGGAAGCTATGTAATAGGCATGATAAAGCCATCCTTCTTCCTCTTACCTCTGAAAACAGAGGAACTGCTTGGTTACCTGGTCTCACAACCCTTACAATGGATAAAAAGAAAACTCCAAATAGGGGACTGGAAGGATGATGAGTGGCCCCCAGAGCAGATAATACAATACTATAGGCCTGCCACTTGGGCAGAAGATGGATTATGGGGATACTGTACCCCCATTTACATGTTAAACCGGATTATCCAATTGTAGGCCATCTTAGAAATCCTTACCAATGAAACTGGGAGAGCCCTGACCCTTCTTGCACATCAACAGACTCAGATGAGAAATGCCATCTACCAGAACAGGTTGGAACTAGACTATTAGCAGCAGAAGGAGGCGTGTGTGGAAAATTCAACCTCACCAACTGTTGCCTACAGATAGATGACTAGGGCCAGACAGTTGAGGACCTTGTCAAAAAGATGACAAAACTGGCACATGTGCCTGTGCAAGTATGGAACGGATGGAATCCCAATAGCCTTTTAGGGGGATGGTTTTCAGCCTTTGGTGGGTTTAAAACCTTAATAGGAGCATTTTACTCCTCCTAGGAATCTGCCTGATAGGGTCGTGTCCGCTGTCCCTGATAAGAAAAAGCTTAAAAGGCATAGTAGAAGCCGTTGTACAGCAGTGAGCTGCAGCCCACATATACTTTACCCGTCACTATCAGGAGATCCCCCAGGATAGTTTAGATGGAGAATGTGAGACTCCAGCATAAAAACAGAATATCTAGAATTTCAAAGGGGGGAATAAGAGAGGAGAGGAGGCATCTGAAAAACGCAAAGGAAAGGGCTTGCAGAAATGACCAACTCAGCCAGTTAAAGTTCATTCCAAACTGCCTTCTCAAGGACTCCCCACCTCAAGGACTCTCCAACTCACATCTGTTGATTCATGGCTTATTAACCAACTAATGTTCTTTTTTTTTATCTCTGTACCTGTGTAGGAATAACAAGACTATGTAAAACAGCTTATTATGTTACAATTAGGGCTCAGCCTTTGGATAGGAATCCGCTGAGCAGGTGCCGGCATCAATAAGTACTGCTCCCTGCTTATAGCCTAGGTGTCCCGTCTCTCTGTTCAAGAATCCTATAATGGTGATGAAAACGCCAAGGTCGCGAATTCTATAAGACAAACGATCTGTAAGAACAGTGGTCTGGAAATTTCTCCCCCTTTGCAGCCCCCAAGTCGAAGCTCCCCCTCCCCATCCTGAGTAAGGAGGCACACGCAAAACCTCAGACAAAGGAAAAATGTGCCACTTACATGGACACTCAGAAGTATATAAACTATAATAAATCTAACCAGAGCGAGTTCGTGCATGTAGTTGTTAACCCCGCGTGCTCCGCTGGCCAATAAATCCTCTTTCCTCTAACAAAGCTGTCTAAGCATCTAAATTCCTCCCTCAGGTGTCGCTTCCTGCAACAACACAACCACATCTCTATTTTTTGCACACACATACCCGTAGACACAAACACATACAAATGTACACACACACACACACACACACACACACACACACACACACACACAGAGGAACACTGAACCTCCCAGCAAGAAGCTTATTTGAACTCAGTTCCTTAGAGATTGAGGGAAATGGAATAGGTCCACCACACCCACAGCCGGCTGGGAAAATGAGTCAAGCCAAGGCTAAGCTTCGTTGATACAGATCCATGAAGACATACGAAGTGAAGGTGGCTTCCCAGCTGGGCTCTCGAAACCTCAAATCTTTCTCTTCTGTGCCCTACACACCTGGGCTTAGCTCGGTCTCCTCAATCCTCTGACTTCCTGTCTTCAGGAGGAAAGGGACTGTGCTTGGCGGCGAGGCTGGCAGAAGGGACATGAGGTCTCACCTTCTGAGATGCTGGCCAGGACTAATAAAATATGACCCAACTCTCTGCCCCCAGGACCCAGTCCCTGGCTGCCCCATTCTTGCTGGGCAGTGAACTTGACAGCAGTGAAAGTCCCAGGAGCAGTGAACTTGTTGGTGGTCCAAAGCCCTGCTGTGGACAAACAGACTGTCCAGGATGAGGATGGGGGAGGGGGCAGAATGGGTAACTTCTGTTGGATCAAGTAGGTGAGGATCATGGCTAAGGAGAGGGGGTGAAGACGCTGTTCAAATAAAAGAAGGGTGGACAGAAACGTGGAGGAGGCTGGGAATGGGCTGCCTGGAGGCCAAAGAAGGTGGAAGGATCCTGGGAGTGGACTTGAAAGCTGAGAGTGGAAGGAACATGGAATGGGGCATCTGGAATAAGAGTGGGGCTGCTCTGTCATGTGAAGACACAACAAAAGAAAGGAGGAGGAAAGAGCTTCCTCGCTGCCCAGCCCTAATCAATTCTATGGGCAGCAGCTGTAATTAATTGACAGCTCGTCCGACTTCCAAGGAGCAACTCACCTGTGCCAATCACGGGGCCCGGAGAAGCTGACCCCTGTCCAGTCACCCCTTCTGGCACAGGCCCAGACCTCCCCTCAGGGGTTTCCAAGTGCCCTGGGCCTGGTGGAGACTGGTTTGCAGAAGAGCCAAGAGTGGACAGAGAAAGAGACAGAGAAGAAGCTCTAGGGGGAACAAGAGATAAGAAAAATGGCTCGTGTTCACTTCCTGATCAGTCAAGAGGCCTGGGGCGAGAACATAAATAGCGGTGACCTGGCCACTAAAGCAGGGGTGGGAAGGGAAGCACCCTCGCTCACTGCCCAGCAGACCTTAGGGGTTTACGCTGGTGCTGGTTCTCTTTTCAGGGTCTGGTGCCCAAGGTGTTCGACATAACAAGGTCAGCTCTTGTCTTGAGCCTTCTCTGAGATGTAGTGACTTCATTCCTACGCTGGTGGGAGGGTGGTGATAACAGCCTCACCTGGGCTGTGGGCAGTGGCCTCATTTTGATGTGAGTGTGCCAGTTGCATGTCTGAACTGAAAATGGCAGGTGAGGATTGCCAGGTACAGCTAGGGCCCTATCAATAGGAGACTCCTCCTGGCCACAAGTGTGTCCCACCACCGCCTCCCCAGCCTCAGCCCAAGGTGGACCAGAAAGACCGGCTTTCCACTCTCCACAGGCCTCAGTTCTCCTGGAGACTCCAGGAGAATCAAGGCTCAGGACACCTGCCCTGTCCTCTGCCAAGTGGTCAGCCATTAGCTGCCAGCTTTCTGGGACGCCAGCCTCCATTGCCACATATTGACTTCCTTGGGCTCCCTAATCATGGTCGCTTCTGCATTCTGTAGCCCACATGCCATAAATTGTCCCCTTTGGGCCAGTGGCAGGCCCAGCCACCGGTGGTGAGGATGAAGGTCGCTGGACATCTCTGGGAATTTCTGGGAATTTCTCTGGGAATTTCAGAACTGTGTTCCACCTGGATCTCAGGCCTTTGCCGCTTAGGAGCTCCTAAATTCACCGATTCATTTTGTGACTGGTCCTTTCGAGCTACTCTCCTCCCCATCAAGGGAAGGGAACTATGTCAGACCACAAGGGACAGGGCCCTTATGATTTTGCTCACATGTGGACCTTAAAAAGAGAGAAAGACACCGACAAAAAAAAAAAAAAAAAAAAGCTAATTCAGAGCCTCAGACATGTACCAATGTGCGTCAAAGCCTAAGGGCAGTAGGGGAAGAATGTTATTTGTGTAAAGGGGCTCAGCATTTGGGAGATGGTGACACACCAAGCAGTGGGTACTGAGCACCCCACACAGGTGCCGATGGAGTTGATGGCAGCGCACCAGACATGTAGGTAAGGGTGTTAAGCCATTTATTCCGCTAGCAGAGCCTCAGACATGTACCAATGTGCGTCAAAGCCTAAGGGCAGTAGGGGAAGAATGTTATTTGTGTAAAGGGGCTCAGCATTTGGGAGATGGTGACACACCAAGCAGTGGGTACTGAGCACCCCACACAGGTGCCGATGGAGTTGATGGCAGCGCACCAGACATGTAGGTAAGGGTGTTAAGCCATTTATTCCGCTAGGTTTCTTTGTGTCAAATGGACAGACCGCAACAGGTTTGGAGGTACGAAAACCTAGTCTGGCATTCTCGTGACAACAGATTTCTGGACACACTGGAACATTGTTTGGATTCGATGTGATTGTTTTCCATCCTATCACAGAGCCGCCTAGCTAAGCCTATTGGAGTCACCTGAGTGCAGTTTGAAATGGAAGAGCAGTTTTGGTGCCTTAGTGTTTCCTGAGACTATGTACAAAAACTTCCTCCTGTGCTTTGAAAATGAGAAGAGTTCCAAAAGGATGTGTTCATCTTTTTGAGAAGTCCACTCTTCGAGAGCCAGAAGAGGGACAGGGTAATCCATTCTGGAACAGGGGAGAGAGAAATAGGGAAATGAAAAGAAGGCTGTGACGTTGCTGACAGAGGGACATCCCGGTCCCTTTCTCAATAGCTTTCTCAAAGTTCGACTTTGGAGAAAAATGAATAAACTTGTTTAGAGCAAAGGGTACTTGGAAACCATTTGTTCTGTTGGCCTCACGCTAAAAAAGGTCCCCAGGGACCCAGGCACATGCCCACTTTTTCATATTCTTGTCCTGTCCAAGTGACTCCATCTGTCTGAAATTCAGTAGTCATTGCTCCCCAGAAACAATCCAGACTCCTTAAGGGACAATACAGAATGCGAGGCATTCCCCGAGACAGTTCCTTCAAAATGGATCATTGGGTCAGTTCTTTTCAGACATCCAATGAGAAGAGGGGTGAGGGAGGGAGAAAGGTGCCAGAGGATCAGTTGGTAGCTGCTGGGTGCTGCAAAGTCCCTGGGCCCACTGCTGACTTGTCTCAAATCCTCAAAGGCCGGCCACTGGAAATGCAGGTCACGTCGCATACCCTTTTTCACAGTCACCAGAAATTCCATAAGTGAAGCAAAAAGGGAAAGGATGAAGTCCAAGGTAACCCTGGAGGAAATAAAAGGATCTTGACTCACTACCAAGGAAAACATCTGAGAGACGACACAGCCAGGACCCCTCCTCAGACATCTGGCCCTGGGCTGAGCTGTGGCCTCAGGTAGACTGGGCCTCCCTTGGCTCCCAATATCGGGTGTGTCAGCCACCTCCACAGGGCAGGAGGCTCTCTCTGATCCTGACCTGATGCTGGGCTTACAAGGCTGCGGGACACCCAATGGTTGTAGGGAGGCAGCACATGAAGCTCCATCGTAATGGCTCTGGGCTTGGGTGTGTGTAGGTGGGGAGATATTATTCAATGGATTTCTTTTTCTTACTTTGACTCTTTTGAAATTCAGATTCTCGACTGAAGCACAGAGAGCTTCAAAGGTGATATTAGTTCAGAGGTATGCTGCTGGGCTGCGACAGTTCCATACAAAGTGTTCATCACCAGGGGTCCAGCAGTCATCTGTCACCTAGAAAGCGATCATAATGTGACAGAGAATTCTACTCTTTTGGACACCCAGCCTTCACACCCAGGCCCAACCAAATGTTGACAGATGTCTCTGGGGAACATCTTTGACAGACTCACACACTCTATCAGACATCAAAACCCCCAAAAGTGTTTTATGGCACACATAGTGCTTTGTACTCCCACAAAAGGGCATGCACAATGTGAGCACATTATAAAACACAAGTGAAACCATATGCCAACACTAATAGAAATGTTCACACATGCACACACACGAGGGCACTCACATATTTCCACCTGCCTGGATATCACACCACCACATCTCTGTTTCTCACACAGGCACACGCACTCACACACAGACACTGAAACTCCCAGTCAGAAACCTCTCTGAACTCAATTTCTTACATATTGAGGGACATGAACCAGGTCCAGCACACCACAGCCAGTTGGGAAAATGAAGCACGCATGGATGTGCCTATTTGATACAGACACATGAACACACAAAGGCCACTGACATCTAGGAGGCTTCCCAGGTGGGCTTTCAAGGCCTCCAAAGCCTTTCTCTTCTGCGCCCCACAATCTCTTCAGCCCTCTGACTTCCTGGCCTCAGGAAAAAAGAGACTGTGCTTGGCAACTTGGCTTGAGGAGGGGATGTTGGGTCTCACCCTCCGAAGTGCTGGCCAGGCCTAATAAAATATGACCCAACACTGCCGCCAGGACCCAGTTCTTGGCTGCCCCAGCTTTACTGAGCAGTGGACTTGACAGCAACCAAGGTCACAAGAGTGATGTGCTTGCTGGTAATCCAAAGCCCAGCTATGGATAAACAGACTGTCCAGGGTGAGGTTGGGAGAGGGGGAGAATGGGCATCTCAAGTTGGATCCAGTAGGTGAGGATCATGGCTGTGGAGAGAGGTTAAGGACACTGATCAAATGGGAGAAGCAAAGAAGGTAGAATTGCCAGCAAGGGAGTATGGAAACGTGGAGTATGCTGGGAATGGGCTGCCTGGAGGCTGAAGAAAGTTGAAGCCTCCTGGGAATGGACATGAAAGCTGAAAGTTGAAGGAAAATGGAATGGGGCATCTTCAAAAAGAGTGGGGCTGCTATGTCATGGGAAGATGCAGCACAATAAAGGAGGAGAGAGCCCCTGTCTGACACCAATCAATTCGGTAGGCAAAACTTTTGATTAGTTGACAGCTCGTCTTGCCTCCAAGGAGTATTGATTGGACAACTGACTTGTGACAGTCACGGGGTCCTGAGAAACTGCTTCTTGCCCAGAGCTACCTACCCTCTGTGGTTTCCAAGAGCCCTGGGCCTGCTGGAGAACAGTTTGCAGAAGAGCCAAGCCAGGACAGAGAAAGAGACAGAGAAGGAGCTCCAGGGGTTAGCAGGAGGCCAAAAAAAGTGACACGTGTTAACTTCCTGATCAGTCAAGAAGCCTGGGGATAGAGAATGAATATCGGTGATCCAGATGCTCAAGTCATGGATGACACAGGCAGCACCCCTGCCCTCTGCCCCGCAGACCTTTTGGGGTTTTCTCAGGTGCTGGTTCTCTGAGTGGGAATAGGGCACTGACTCCCAGACCTCCCAATTCCAGGCCCTTTCCAGGCCTGGCTCCCAGAACGTTCGACATAACAAGGCCAGCTCTTGTCCTGGTCCTTCTCTGAGATGTGGTTACTTCATCTCTACTGTCATCTGACGGTTGGGTGCTGATAACAGCCCAGACCGGGCTGTGGGCAGCAGCCTCATTTCACTGTGAAAGTGCCATTTGTGTGTCCTGAACTGAAAATGGCAGGTCAGGATTTACGCATACCACAGGTGGTCTATTGATAGCAGATCCCTCCCGGAACGGCCACAAGTGTGTCTCACCACCTCCTCCCCAGCCTCACCCCAGGGTAAACCAAGCGGACCAGCTTTCCATTCTTCACAGGTTTCATTGCTCCTGGAGATGCCAGGAGAAACAAAGCTCAGGACACCTGCCAAGTCCTCTGTCAGGTGGTCCGCCATTAGCTACCAGAGTGCTGGGAGGCCAGCTTCCACTGTCAGCCATTGACTCCTTGGCTTCCCTAATCATGGTCGCATCTGCAGTCTATTGGCCCAAATGCCATAAGCTGTCCACTTTAGGACAGTGGCCATTCCAGCTACCAGTGTTTAGACCGGAAACAAGACATCACCAAATAACCCTTGGAATTTCGGAGCTCCGTTTTGCCTGGAACACAGGCCTCTACCACTTAGGAACTCCTAAACTCGCCCACTCATTTTATGTCTGGCCCTTTCAAGCAGTCCACCTCTCAGCCAAAGGAAGGGAACTATGTCAGACTTCAAGAGACAGGACCCTTATGATTTTGCTCCCATGTGGGAGTTTATATTGTCCCTCTGTGCGTGTGTGTCTGTGTGTGTGAGACAAGGATGTGTTTGTGTGATATCCAGGCAGGTGGAAATATGTGGGCCCTCGTTGTGCCTGGGAGAACATTTCTATGAGTGTCAGTATACTGTTTTACTGTGTTTAATAATGTGGGCGCATTGTGCATGCACTTTCGTGGTAGTTTAAGGCAGCATGTGTGCCTCAAAAGACTTTTGAGGGTATCAATGTCTGGTAGAGTGTGTGAGTGTTCAAAGATATTCCCTAGAGACATCTGTCAACATTTGGTTGGGCCTGGGTGTGAAGACCGGGTGTCCAAAAGAAGGAGAATTCTCTTAGTCTCATGATGATCTTTTTCTGGGTGAAAGATGATCGCTGGACCCCTGGCGACGAACACTATAGAACTGTAATAGCCAGGCAGCGTGACCTTGTAATCAACATCACCTATGAATCAGTTTGTGATTCAATTGAGAATCTGAATTTCAAAAGAGTCAAAGTAAGTAAATGAAATCCACCCAATAAATATACCTCCACCCCACACACATGAGCCTAGAATCATTAGGACTGAGCTTCCTGCTCTGCCTGCCTACAACCACTGGGTGGCCCACAGCCTGCTCAGCCCAGCATCCAGGTCAGGACCAGAGAGAGCCTTCTGTCTTGAGGAGGTGACTGGCACATCCAGTATCAGGGGCCAGGGGAAGCCCAGTCCACCTGAGGCCACATCTCGGTCTGGAGCCCAGATGGCTAAGGAGGCCTGGCTGTGGCGTTTCTCAGATTTTTTTTTTCAGTAGTGAGTTGAGAACCTTTCATTTGCAACAAGGTTACCTCGGACTTCGTCCTTTCTTTATTTGCTTCAGGTATGGAATTTTTGTTTACCGGGGAAAAGGGTATGCGAGGTGGCCGCTCTTAATTTTTCAGGATTCAAGACATTTCAGCAGTGGGCCCAGAGACTTTGCAGCCCCGACAGACACCAGCTGATTCTCTGGCACCTTTTTTCCTCCCCATCCCTCTTCTCGTTGAGTGTCTGAAAAGAACTGACCCAATGATCTATTTTGGAGAGTTTGCCTCGAGGAATGCTTCACAACCTGTACTGTTCCTTAAGTATCCAGATTGTTTCCAAGGAGCCATGATGATAAAGTTTCAGACAGAGAGAATCACCTGGACAGGGCAGGAATATGAAAATTTGGCATCTGCCTAGAATCCTGGGAGACCTTGTTTAGCCTGAGGCCAATAGAACAAGTGGCTCCCAAGATCCTTTTATTCTAAACAAGGTTTTTCATTGTTCTCCAAGACTGAACCTTGTGAAAGCTATTGAGAAAGAGCCTAGGGTGTGTCCCTATGTCTGCAGTGTCACAGCCTTCTTTTCATTTCCCATTTCTCGCTTTCCTGTTCCAGAATGGATTGCCCTATCCCTCTTCTAGCTCTTGAGGAACCAACTTCTCAGGAAGAGTCATACACATCCTTTTGGAGTCCTTTTTGTTTTCAAAACACTGGAGGAAGGTGACGAACACGGTCTCAGGAAACACTGAGGCACCGGGACTGCTGCTCCATTTCAAAAGGCACTGAGGTGACTCCAACAGTCTTTGCTAGGCGGCTCTGTGACAGAATGAATAACGATCCCATGTAATCCAAACAACTTTTGAGTGTGTCCAGAAGTCTGTCATCGTGAGAATGCCATACTAGGGTCTGACACCTCCAATCCTGCCGCAGTCTATCCTTTTGACACAATGAAACCTAGTGAGTATACATGGCTTAACAGCCTCACCGACATGTCAGAGGCACTGACTTCTACTCCAACATTGGTCCCCTCATTGGGTGCTCAGCACCCACTTCCTGGTGTGTCACCATCTCCCCAAACCTGAGCCCCTTTACACACATGTTGTCCCTCCCCAACTGCCCTTAGGCTCTGACCCACACTGATCTCATGTCTGAGGCTCAGAGTTGCCTTTCGTTTTTTTGTTCGTTTGCTCGCTTGTTTGCTTGTCTGTCTCTTACTCTTCTTTTCAAGTCCACTTAGGAGCAAAATCATAAGGATCCTGTCCCTTGCGGTATGACATAGTTCCTTTTCCTTGACTGAGAAGGGGACTGCTCGAAAGAGCCAGTCACAGAATGTATGGGTGAGTTTAGGAGTTCCTAAGTGGCAGAGGCCTGAGTCCCAGGCAGAACGCAGCTCCAATTCCCAGAGCTGTTTGGCAACCTCTTTTCTCCAGCCTGAACATGGCTGGTGGACTGGCCACTGTCCCAAAGGGGACAGCTTATGGTATTTGAGCCGATAGAATGCATATGCAACTATAATTAGGGAGCCCAAGGAGGTCAATGCGTGGCAGTGGAGACTGGAATCTCAGCAGGCCAGCAGCTAATGGCTGACCCCTTGGCAGAGGACAGAGCAGGCATCCTGAGCATAGGTTATCCTGGGGTCTCCAGAAGCACTGAGGCTAGTGGACAGAGGAAAGCCGGTCCCTATTGTCTGCCCTGGGCTAAGGCTGGAGAGGGGTGGTGAGACATACTTGTGGCCACTCCAGGAGGAATCTCCTATTGATAGGGCCCTAGATGTACCTGGCAGTCCTGACCTGCCATTTTCAGTTCAGGACATGCAACTGGCACACGCACAGTGAAATGAGGCCACTGCCCATGGCCCAGTTGAGGCTGTTATCACCACCCTCCCACCAACACAGCAGTAGGGATGAAGTCACCACGTCACAGAGAAGGCCCAGGACAAGAGGTGGCTTTGTTATGTCTAATGCCCTGGGCACCAGGCCTGGAAAGGGCCTGGAATTAGGAGGTCTGGGAGTCACCACTCTTCTCTCACCTGGAGAACCAGCCCTTGCGTAAACCCATAAAGGTCTGCAGGTGCTGCCAGTCGTACCTCTGCCTTGAGCATCCGGGTCACTGATATTCATGCTCTTGCCCCAGGTCTCTTGACTGATTGGGAAGTGAAAAGAAGCCACTTTATTCTGCCTCCTGCTCCCCACTAGGGCTTCTTCTCTGTCTCTTTGTCTTTGCTTGGCTCTTCTGCAAACTGGTCCCCACTAGGCCCAGGGCACTTGGAAACCCAGAGGGGAGCTCTGGGTCTAGGTGGAAAGGGGCGACTAGACAGGGTTCAGCTTCTTTGGGCCCCATGATTGGCATAGGTGAGTTTTCCAATCAATGCTCCTTGGAGGTGGGATGAGCTGTCAGTTAATCACAGCTGTTGCCCATCAAATTGATTAGGACTGGCAGCAAGGAAGCTCTTTCCTCCTCTTTTTCTCCATTGTGTTTTCCCATGTCACAGCAGTCCCACTCTTTTTCCAGATGCCCCATTCCACGTTCCTTTCAGTCTCAGCTCTCAAGTCCACTCCTAGGTCCCTTCCACCTTCTTTGACATTCTGGTAGCGCATTCCCAGCCTCCTCCACTTTTCTGTACTTCCTTGCTGCCAATTCTATCACCCTTATTTTCCCATTTGACCAGCATCCTTACCTGCTCTCCACAGCCATGATCCTCATATACCTGATTCAATATAAGCGGCCCATTCTCCCCCTCTCTGATCCTCACCCTGGACAGTCTGTTTGTCCACAGCAGGGCTTTGGACCCCTAGCAATCACACTGCTCTTGTGACCTTAGCCACTATCAAGCCCACGGTACAGCCAGGCTGGGGCAACCAAGGACTGGGTCCTGGGGGCCTAGGGTTGGGTCGTATTTTATTAGGCCTGGCCAGCACCTCAGATGGCGAGACCCCACGTCCCCTCCGCCAGCCATGCTGCCAGGAACAATCTTTGCTCCTGAAGCCAGGAAGTCAGAGGGCTGAGGAGACTGAGCTAGGCCCAGGCATGCAGAGCGCAGAAGAGAAAGGCCTCTGGAGGCCTTGAGAGCCCAAATGAGATGGCTCCTTTATGTAGGGGTCATTGTTTGTTCATGTGTTTGTATCAAACAGGCACTGCCATGGCTTGCCTCATTTTCCTAGCAGGCTGTGGGTGTGTTGGACTTGCTGCATGTCCTTCAATCTCTAAAGAACTGAGTTCCAACAGTTTTCTGGCTGGAAGTTTACAGTGTCCCTCTGTGTGTGAGTGTGTGTGTGTGTGTGTGTGTGTGTGTGTGTGTGTGCCTGTGTGTGCCTGTGTGTCTGTGTATGTGAGACAGAGATATGTTTGTGTGATATCCAGGCTGGTAGAAACATGTTAGTGCCCTCATGTGAGGGCCTGGGTGAACATTTCTATGAGTGTTGGTGTACAGTTTCACTTGTGGTTAATAATGTGGGTGTATTGTGCATGCGTTTTTGTGGGGGTACAAAGCAGCATGTGTGCCTCAAGAGACTTTTGAAGGTATCCATGTCTGGTAGAATGTGTGAGTGTGTCAAAGATGTTTCCGAGAGACATCTGACAACATTTGGTTGGTCCTGGGTATGAAGGCTGCATGTCTAATCGGAAG
>NW_006435779.1:2123720-2139097 GCF_000325575.1 Pteropus alecto
AGAGAATCCTCTCACATTATGATTGTTTTCTGGGTGACAGATGATCTCTGGACCCCTGGCAGCGAATTCTTTGTATGGAACTAAAGAGGAAATTCGAGGAATTTTCATTAAGAACTAATCAGCCATTTGTTCTGTTTCTGTAAATATGCTTGCTGCATGCAGTAGATCACTTGCAGAGATCACTTTCACTTTGCTCATACTGTCTAAGTAAAAAATGTAACTGTACCCCTAGTAGCTCCCACCTCATGTAGCACTTTGTACCTTAGCAGCTCCAGCTTCCTTTAACAATTTGTAACCATCAGTAACCCTTAGAAACTCCCACCCTTCCACCAATGTTACTGCTTGCAACCATAGAAACTTCTATCATTTGTAATGGTCTGAGTTCAAACTGACCAATCAGCTTGTGTAAAAATCCTGTACATAAGGAATGTTGCAACTGTGCTCTTGGCTCAGATCTTCAGTGTGCTAGCTTCTCTAGGATCACACATAATAAAACTGAGTTCTTCTTCTCTCCGAGTTACTGTTTGGTTTTTTGCTGGACTGAATTTGGAGCTTTTCCACATTTTTGGAGGCCCCAGTGAGATTCCAACCATGCCAGCCTCTTGAGCCGCTGGACCATTGACTCGGCCGTACCGAGGCGAAGGAATTCTGAGACAACTGAGGAGGTGTGCCACCTGAGTATTTCAGGTTCTCATTTAGATTGGTGCCTCTGACTTCCAGGATGGCTGAGCCCCCAACTGGACTCATAGGAGGGAAGGACCAACTTGCCAGAAATGGCCATTGGAGGAAGAAAAGGAGGAAAAGGAACCAATGTAGGATCCTGGGATTAGCCCCCATTCAGGTCCCATCTGTCAACGGAAGAGGAGTAGGAACACCTCCTAGTCTTCAGTAAGAAGACAATGGTTAAGGAACCTAACAAATGTTCCAGATTCATCAGATTTCCAAAAGCAGGGGCAGAGACTAGGTCTCCCCAGTGGGGGAGATGTCAGGTTAAGTCAGAGGCCTTCCATAAAGGGGGAGGCACCGTTTAGCCTGATATATGAGTGAGAGTTTCCTCAGCAGAGAAGCGTCAGATTGAGGCAGGCCTCCACTGACTGAGTATACCAGTGGGGAGGAGTAATGTTTTAACCTGATGTGTGTATGAGTGAGTGAAAGAGCAGCTTAGCCGGTATGATTGGTCAGGTACGAGTCTGTTGCTCCACAGCTGGACACCCTTAAGGTCCCCTGAAGGCCACGGAATTTGTATGGGCTCATTCTGCAGTTCCGTGGTGAACAGCGTACGGTCCAGGGCGGTATTGGACTATTGTTCGATCACAAGTCACAAAGCTGAGTCCGCTACAACTAAGCGTCATGTATGTTTCCTGTGAGGGGACACGGCCAGATGAGCACCTGAATGGTCTCCTCTGTGGAGGGGGCACCCACCCTTGTTTATCTTTGCATCACCGTTGCAGGGTGGGATGAGTTTGGTCAACACTAAGAAAAGAGAGGTGCTCCATCACCCTCTGGAGGGCAACCAAGCTCCCTCCACAAGTTAAGGGAAGGTGGGAGGTTGTATGAAAGAGAGTGAGTGCTGAGTGATTGAGACGTGGCCATGCTATGAAGCGAGAGTTGAGCCCCAATCCGCAGTTCCATGGCGATCTTCATATGGCTTACAGTGACCTCACTGGATCTCTGTGAGGAGTCTACTCTAGTGATCCAGATCAGGGGGTTATACCGACCCACCAATGCCAAGAGGCGCCTGAAATCCCTATGAGGGGAGCGGCCGGAGACGAGCCAAGCAAATGGCATCCCCTCTAAACTTTCCCTGACTCTACTCCCATTCCTTCATGTGGTGTGATTGTTGTCTACCATGGGAGGCACAGGAAGTACCTCTGATCTATATAAAAGGAAAGGAAGGGCTGGAGCCAGAAGGAAAAACAGGAAAGTGTTTTTGGTAACAGAAGGAATAAGGTCTGGAGACTTATTTTGAAGGAAATTGAAGGAAAGGTATTGCCTCAGAGTTGGTTATTTCTGTACAAGTGAAAAGAGGCAAACTGAAGAAATAAAGAAAGTGTGAAAGAAGGTTTGTAGAAGTAGTAGAAGGTTTGTGAACGGAAATCCTGAGAGGAATTTTATGAGAGGAAAGTGTGGAAAAAGATTGGTGAAAGAGATGTTGAGGAGAAATTTTGTGTAACTAAGCAAAACAAGATTGAAAATTTAAATGTCGAAAGTAAACTAATATAAAATAAAAATTGTGTTTTAATGTTTCTTAGACTACTGGTCTGCCACTAATGTTATGAAAAGGTTTTTGAATAGAAAACGTACGTCATCGAAATAATTTCAGTGTTTTATTCTGCTTTAACCAGTTTTCTGGGACTTTAGAGAATATACTAATGCTGGCCTCTGTGCCCAATTTTCACAGGAAGCTTCCTGTAAATATGCAGGGAGTTTCCACTAAGCCAACTGTCTTAGATTGCATTTTAAGGAAATACAATTGGAGAATTTTAAGGAAAATTTTTCAGAGAATTAAAGGGTCATGCTGATCCCAGAAAAGCTTTGTACTCTTTGTGAGCTTGAATGGCCCACCTATGGGGTAGGTTGGCCCTCGGAAGGAGCCCTAGACCTCCACACAGTAAGGGTAGTGTACGAGGTAGTGACAGGGATCCCTGGTTATCCAGACCAGTGGCTGTACATAGACACATGGCTGCAGATTGCTACTATAGTGCTCCCTTGGGTCCAGTTCAGTGATTATAGGCAGGGACAGAGTGAGATATTTGTGGCCCAACCAACTCAAGAAAAGAACAAGAAAGTTTCAGCAAAATTAATCCACCAAGGGGACCCTGAGGAAGAACCTAACTTCCTACTGCCATATATCACAGTGGCTTTGTCATTCCCTGCATAGCTGCTTTACTCACAATTGCCAGACAGGCCCTTACCAACAGTGCCTTCGCCACCCCAACCTGCCTCAAAGCTCTGGCATGGCACTGTTCAAATTCAAGTTCAACTCCTCAGATCACTCTGCCTGGTATATGGGGCCGATAACTTGCCAGGAGGCACAGGCCCGGCTCCAGGGCCAGCTCCATAGCATGCGCCTAGTCCGCAACTCCTCCACCTATCCGGGGGACTATGTACTGTCCATGTCCAAGAATTCATGAGTCTCCCACTATATCATCACCTCACTGCCCAACTGCTGTTTTAAGATTGGGGACCTGGAATTTGGCCACTTGCCAGCCTTGCTGGAGTTTTATAAGATTCACTACCTGAACACTGCCACCCTGATAGAACCCGCACCCAGGTATCCAAGTTCAACAGAATATGTGCGGACTCTCTATAATTTTCTTAGAAAAGATGCCAAAAAGTCCAAATTAGCCATCTCACAGTTGTCACCCAATAAACTTATTCGAGAACCCAATGATATACTAAAAATAGTTAAAGAACAAAAAGAGGCCCTAATAGACCTTAGGGCACAGATGGAGGTTTACCATTCAGATTTTCTTGCAGAACAAGCAGCAAAAGAAAAGATTCATGAAAAAAAAGAAAAGAAACAATTGGCATTGCCACTGGCAATTGTGCAGAAGACAAAAATATCTCTGAAGGTGGAGACAGGCAGTCTTTGATAGAAATGCAGAGCCATCATGGGGCGAGAATCAGTGACCCAGACCAACAGGCCATATCGCAAGAGGTAAAAGCTGGGACTAGGAAACCTACAAACCTGATAAGAACAGCAGAGACACACCAGAGGCCAGAGGAGTTGCTCACAGAATTCTATGAGAGATTATGTGAGACATTCCAGGTGTATACTCCTTTTGGCCCCAAAGTACAAGAGAACCAG
This sequence comes from Pteropus alecto, assembly GCF_000325575.1. NCBI lineage: Eukaryota > Metazoa > Chordata > Mammalia > Chiroptera > Pteropodidae > Pteropus > Pteropus alecto. The sequence continues at coordinate 2,127,532 of NW_006435779.1, forward strand.
GGCATGGTCAACGCAGCCTTTGTGGCTCAATCCGTCACTAATATCTGCTGCAAGCTTCAAAAATTAGAGAGCTTTGCTGAGATGAACAACACCCAGCTATTAGAAGTTGCAAACAAGGTGTTTGAGAAACACGACCAGGAGACACAAAAGGTAATTGACAAATAGATGAAGCACAAGATGTCCTGTTAACAACTGCATTGGGGAACCCAGGTCCAGAACAACAGACTGCGGCTCCTTCATGGAAGAGAGAGGAACCAGAAAGAGACCATTGCTTCACTGCAACCAATGCGCCTACTGCAAAGAAACTGGCCATGGGGAAAACGAATGCCCTGGTCATAGAAGAATGCCTGAAAAGCCAAAAGAATTTCAGTCGACCTTGTAAAGGAGATATCAGCCTGAGCCAGTCGTCCAAGAGCTCAACGGCCAGGCCAAGGAACAATCAGACTAGGAATAATCGGGATCCCTGATCCTAGACCCCCAGCAGCCTATGGTCACAATAAAAGTAGGAGAGCCATTCAATGACTTTTACAGTGGACACTCAATACTATGGCCAAACATCAAGAAAAGCGAGTTTCTAGGGGCAGCTGGGTTCTGTTGAATTTAAGTACCAAGTTCCTCCGAGATTTCCAAGCCACTATATAAGGCCACAGCTCTAAATGTAAAGGTTCCCCATGCTGTAACTGCATTAATGAATAAACAAGAACATAAGTGGCTGACCAACAGCAGAATAACTCGTTATCAAGGGCTGCTTTGCATGCGAGTATCATTCACAGATGGGAGCAGCTTCATCTATGAAGGACAACGCAAAACCAACTATGTGGTAACAACTGCTGATGAGGTAATCAGAGCTGAGGCCCTGCCACAGGGCTGGTCATCATGGCAGGCTGAACTATGTACCTTCATCCAGACACTACAGCAGGCTGAAGGGAAACAGGCCAATATCTACACCAACTCAAGGTATCCCTCTACTATCTTGCACACACATGAGGCTATTTATGAAAAGGCAGGGAGATTGCTGGTGGCAAGAGGAAAAGGAAATTGAGAACAAAGGAGAAATCCTCCAACTGTTAGAAGCAGTGTGGAAGCCTTCAAAGGCAGCAGACATTCACTGCAGGGGCCACCAACACTTGCTTGTGTTGGTCTACTCCTGTTCTGGACAGGTCGAAGCCTTTCCTACGTGCACTAAGTGGGCACAAGAAGGAGCCAGTGTCTTATTGAGGGAAATTGTTCCAAGATACAGACTACCCCTCTCTATAGGATCAGACGATGGACCTGCTTTTGTATCTGAGATAGTCCAGACCTTGTCCAAAACTCTAGGAGTCAAATGAAAGTTCCACACGACCTACAGACCACAAAGTTTAGGGAAAGTTGAATTCATGAACCAGACTCTTAAAATTATTCTAGTTAAGCTGTGTCAGGAAAATCAAATTACCTTAGGTTGATTTGCTGCCTTTTCAAAATCCAATGTAGGAAATCTCCCTCAGTAGTAAAGAAGTTAAAAGGAGACCCGCAATTAATGGCTGACCTATAGGTGTCCCAACACCTTCATGACTTAGGAAAGATTCTCCACAGCATTACTCAGGAAACTTTAGAAAGAGCCCCTATCCCTTTAGAGAATTGGGTCCGCCCCTTTCAGCCAGAAAATGAAGTATGGGTTAAAGATTGGAAAAAGGAGCTGCTCCAGCCGAGCTGGACAAGCCCTCACACTATTATATTAGAATCTCCCACTGCTATTAAAGTTGCAGGTATCACCCTGTGGATCCATCATACCCAAGTAAAGAGAGCAGCACCTTCGGAAAGCCGGAAGGCTTGGACTGCAGAGCCTCTTCCTGATCAGCCGCTCCGAGTCATGTTCCGGAAGCAGCAGAAGTCCACCTGAGATCATCAGCCCTGCGCTGGCCACCCCAGAAGCTAGCCAATCCATGCATGGCAGAAGCTTGAGGATCGACCATCACCACAGTCAGCTGAAACCAGCACAGATAGTTTCACCACGCTTGTAAGTAGGAAGACAACATGCCCTGCTGCAGCCACAAGCCTGAAGCTGGCTGATCTACGCATGGCCAAAGCCAGAGGAATTTCATTGTGGAACTCCTTATAATTGGACACTGGGGAGGGAAGGAAACTAGAGCAGAGGACTGTGAGCTATGTATTCATGTCACCAAAGGAGGTAAGGGAATTGCCATTACCTTAATTTTCTAGAGCTACTGTGAATGTCAGGGAACCAAGAAAGGGACCTGTACCTATAACCAGACTCAATATTCTATATACGACCCAGGAAGTAATCAATCTTATATATGTTACAACCCAAATAACCCTCCCACTGAAACAGTTTTTGAAACAAGGGTAGCTCTGAAGAACCACAGGGGAGGAGGGACAGATGGATCCATGTTGGCCCAGACTAAAGTGAAAGAAAATCCTCATCAGATAATCTAAAGTTTGATGCTTGTGCTGCTATGAGTCAGAGCCAATGGGAGGAAGGGAGATCCTGTGGATCTCTCAGCTGAGAAGGAAGTTACAGGACAGAAGAAAAGTATATATGTCCCCACAGTTCCTCATGTGAAAGAAGTGCTATTGGTCATGTGTCCTATGGGAAACATGGGAGAAAGACACTAGCAACAAAAAAACAGATGTATTTAAGAAAAAGGGTAGCCTTATCAAAATGCACCACATGGTTTCGTGCAAACCATTACAATTAATCATAACCAACCCTTCAATCCCCTTTGGAATTCTGAAGAAGTATTAGCACTTGGTATTGATGGGATGGGGCTAAATCCCTAAGTTCAAATTCATATTCATATTAGAAGTCAAGTACTAGCCATTCAGCCCAAGTCTATCAGGTTTACAAGACCTTCTACAAGGAAGTAACTGAACCCCTACCCCCATCACCACACTCAATCAAAAACTTATTTCTCAGAATGGCTGAAGGATTAGCTCACTCCCTGAATGTCACTTCCTGCTATGTATATGGGGGAACTCTAGTGGGAAATAGACGGCCATGGGAAGCTATTGAATTGGTTCCCAACCAGGCAATGCCAGATATAACTGCCCCACGTACCTCAAACTGAAGAGGAAATTTACAGTAGTTACATCAAAAAGCTAATTAGCCCTTTGTTCTGCTCCTATAAATATGCTTGCTGTGTGCAGGAGCTCATGCAAGAGCTCGCTTGCACTTTGCTCAACTTGTAAATATAACTGTGTATACCCATAGCGGCCCCGCCTCTAGTAGCACCTTGTACCCTGGCAGATCCCGCTTCCTGTAACAATTCGCAACTGTCGGTAACCCTTAGCAACTCCCACCCTTCTCCAATTTACTACTTGCAATCTGCATAGCAACTCCCGCCGTTTGTAATAGTTTGAGTTCAAACTGACCAATCAGCTTGTGTAAAATTCTTGTATATAAGGAATGTTGCAACTGAGCACACTGCCCAGACTATTCAGAGCACTAGCTCCTCTGGGACTGTGCATAATAAACTGAGTTCTCCTTTTCTTCAAGTTACTGCTTGGTTTTTTGCTAGACTGGGTTTGGGATTTTTCCACAAAACAATGATCAATGGATTTTAGAACATACTATTACAGGACAATACTTCTTGGCCGGAGGTGGAGGAAATCTCAAACACTCACTCGGAAACTTAATTTGCTCAGGCCAATGATATTATAATGCCACCTCCAGATGAAGCATGTGGTGGGGAAACAGAAAAGAGAGAAATCCATTGGCCAGATTCCCAGGGCTAACTAAAGCCTGGTGTAACCCTGGCAGAGTCTAAGACTGGACGGCCCTACGTGGGCTCTACTGGATTTGTGGAAACATGGCCTATACACGTCTCCCCACAAATTGGGAAGGAAGCTGTGTAATTGGCATGATAAAACCATCCTTTTTCCTCTTACCTCTGAAAACAGGGGAACAGCTTGGTCACCCAGTCCTACAACCCTTGCAAAGAGTAAAAAGAGAACTACAAATAGGAGACTGGAAGGATAATGAGTGGCCCCCCAGAACGAATAATCCAATACTATGTGCCTGCCACTTGGGCAAAAGATGAATCTTGGGGGATACCATACCCCCATTTACATGTTAAACCGGATTATCCAATTGTAGGCCATCTTAGAAATCCTTACCAATGAGACTGGGAGAGCCCTGACCCTCCTTGCACATCAACAGACACAGATAAGAAATGCCATCTACCAGAACAGGTTGGTACTAGATTATCTATTAGCAGCAGCAGGAGATGTGGGAAATTCAATCTCACCAACTGTTGTATACAGATAGATGACCAAGGCCAGGCAGTTGAGGACCTTGTCAAGCATATGACAAAACTGGCACATGTGCCCATGCAAGTATGGCATGGATGGAGCCCTGCTAGCCTCTTTGGAAGTTGGTTCTCTACCTTCCGAGGCTTTAAAACCTTAGTTGGAGTAGTACTCCTCCTCAGTGGCTACCTCATTCTGCCTTACCTGTTGCCTCTTGTTGTCCGGCCAATTACCTCCCTCATAGAAGCTATAGTAGAGAGAAAGACTGCATCAAAGATCTTTATGCAGTGGAATTACCCGTCCCTGGATCAGGGAGAACAAGAGGAAAATCAAAAAGGCAATGCCCTATAAAAATTAAAATGGGCATCAAATTGGGGGAATGAAAAAGAAATTTGAGGAATTTTCGTTAAGAACTAATCAGCATTTGTTCTGCTTCTGTAAACATGCTTGCTGCATGCAAGAGCTCACTTTCAGATCTCACTTGCACATTGCTCAACCTAAGTAACAAATGTAACTGTACCCTTAGCAGCTCCCACCACTTGTAGCACTTTGTACCTCAGCAGTTCATGCTTCCTGTAACAATTTGTAACCATCAGTAACACTTAGCAAATCCCACCCTTCCACCAATGTTACTACTTGCAACCAAAGGAACTCCCTGATTTCAAACTGACCAATCAGCTTGTGTAAAAATCCTGTATATAAGGAATGTTGCAACAGAGCTCTTGGCCCAGATCTTCAAAGCGCTAGCTCCTCTGGGACCAAGTGTAATAAACCTGAATTCTTCTCTCCAAGTTACTCCTTGGTTTTTGTTGGACTATTTTGAAGCTTTTCCACAAGAGAACTGTAGCGGCTGGGCGGCATGCCCCTGAAACCAATACCACCTTTGAATCCGTCCATGCTTCAATTGAGAATATGCATTTCAAAAGAGTCAAAGAAAGGAAAAGAAATTCACCCAGTAAGCTACTCCTCACACCCAAACACCCGACACAGAACCATTAGGACAAAGCTTCGTGCTCTGCCTCCCTACAACCACCGGATGCCCTGGAGCCTGCTCAGCTGAGCATCCAGGGCAGGACGAGAGAGAGCCTCCTGTCCTGAGGAAGTGGCTGACACATCCAATATCAGGGACCAGGGGAAGCCCACTCCACCTGAGGCCACATCTCGGTCTGGGGTCCAGATGGCTGAGGAGGAGGCCTGGCTGTGGCGTCTCTCAGATGTTTTCCTCTGTAGTGAGTCGATAACATTTCATTTGCTCCAAGGTTATCTTGAAATTCATCCTTTCCTTTTTGCTTCACACATGGAATTTCTGGTGACCGTGAAAGAGGGTATGCAAGGTGACCCGCGGTTCCAGTGGACGGTCTTCACTTGAGGATTCCAGACAAGTCAGCAGTGGGCCCAGAGAATTTGCAGCAACCAGCAGCTAACAGCTGATTCTCTGAAACCTTTCTCCCTCCCCCACTCCTCTTCTCATTGGGTGTCTGAAAAGAACTGACCCAATGATCCATTTCGGAGGGTTTGCCTCGGGGAATGCCTTGCATCCTGAACTGTCCCTTAAGGAATCTGGATTCTTTCTGGGGAGCTCTGATGCTAGAGTTTCAGAGAGAGGGAGTCACCTAGACAGGGCAGGAATATGAAAAAGTTGGCATCCGCCTGGGTCCCCAGAGGACTTTCTTTAGCCCGAGGAAAATGGAACAAATGGCTCCCAAGTACTTTTTATTCTAAACGAGGTTGTTTGTTGTTCTCCAAGGTTGAACCTTGTGAAAGCTACTGAGAAAGGGGCCAGGGTGTCCTTCCATCAGCAGCTTCACAGCCTTATTTTCATTTCCCTATTTCTCACTGCCCCGTTCCAGAATGGATTACCCTGTCCCTCCTCTGGCTCTCAAAGGGCTGACTTCTCAGAAAGAGTCGAACACATCAATTTGGAGTTCTTCTCATTTTCAAAACACAAGAGGAAGATGACGGACATGGTCTCAGAAAACACAGTTTGAATCTTTCTGTTTCAAACAGCACTCAGGTGACTCCAATAGTTTTTGCTAGGTAGCTCTGTGACAGGGTGGAAAATGATCCCACCGAATGCAAAAAAATGTACCAGTATGTCCAGAAATCTATCGTCAAGAGAATGCCTGACTATGGATTGGCACCTCCAAACATGCCGCAGTCTGTCGATTTAACACAACGAAACCTAATGGGAATAAGTGACACCCTTACCCACATGTCAGGGGAGCTCCCTTCTACTCCAACATCAGTCACCTGCATGGAGTGCTCAGCACCCGCTGCCTGGTGTTTCACCATCTCCCAAAGGCTGAGCCCCTTTACACACATCTTGTTTGCCCCAAATGCCATTAGTTTATGACTCACATCACTCTCATATCTGAGGCTATGAGTTGGCGTTTCTTTGTTTTTTTTGCTTGCATGCTTGCTTACTTGCTTTTCAATGTCTTGCTCTCCTTTTCAAGTCCACATGGGAGTGAAATCATAAGGGCCCTGTCCCTTGCGGTCTGACACAAGCAGTCCCACCTCCCTTGATAGGGAGTGGGACTGCTTGAAAGGGCCAGTCACAAAGTATATGAGTGAGTTTAGGAGCTCCTAAGTGGCAGAGGCCTGAGTTCCAGGCAGAATGAAACTCCAAAATTTCCAGGGCTCTCCGGCGACCTCTTGTCTCTGGCCTAAAGACCGGTGGCTAGACCGGCAACCGGCGCAAAGTGGATCAGCTTATGGCATTTGGGCCAGCAGAATATAGATGTGACCATGGTTAGGGAGCCCAAGGAGGTCAATGCGTGGCAGTGGAGACTGGCATCTCAGCAGGCCAGCAGCTAATGGTGGACCCCTTGGCAGAGGACAGGGCAGGCATCCTGTGCCTTGGTTCTCTGGTGTCTCCAGGAGCACTGAGGCTAGTGCGTGTGAAGACTGGGATCTGAAAGAAGGAGAATCCTCTCAGTCACATTATGATTGTTTTCTGGGTGACAGATGAATGCTGGACCCCGGGCAGCAAACACTGTATAGAAGTGTCATGGCCAGGTGGCGTGCCCCTGAAACCAACATCACCTTTGAATCTTTCCGTGCTTCAGTCAGGAATCTGAATTTCAAAAGAGTCAAAGTAAGAAAAAGAAATCCACCTGGTAAGCTCTCCTCCACCCCCATACACCAGAGCCCAGAACCATTAGGATGGAGCTTCATGCGCTACCTCCCTACAACCACAGGGTGGCAGGCATCCTGCTCAGCCCAGCATCCAGGTCAGGAACAGAGAGAGCCTCCTGTCCTGAGAAGGTGGCTGACACAACCTGTATCCAGGGCCCATGGAAGCCTAGTCCACCTGAGGACACAGCTTGTCCTAGAGACCAGATGGCAGAGGAGTGGACCTGGCTGTGGCATCTCTCAGATGTTTTCTTCGCTAGTGAGTCTAGAACATTTCATTTGCTCCAGGGATACGTCAGACTTCATCCTTTCTTTTTTGCTTCACACATGATTATTTCTGGTGACCATAAATAAGGGTATGCGAGTTTACCCACGTTTCCATTAGCTGGCCTTAACTTCTGAGGATTCTAGATAAGTCAGCAGTGGGCCCAGAGACTTCGTAGCATCCAGAAGCCAAGAACTGATTTTCTCGCATCTTACTCCCGCCCCAACATCCCTTCTCCTTGGGTTTCTGAAAAGAACGGACCCAATGATCCATTTCGGATGGTTTGCCTCCATCACTGCCTCGCATCCTGTACTATCCCTTAAGGAATCCGGATTGTTTCCAGGGAGCTATGACGATAGAGTTTCAGACAGAGGGAATCACCTAGACAGGGCATGAATATGAAAAAGTTGGCATCTGCCTGGGTCCCCGGGAGACCTTCTTTAGTCCGAGGCCAACAGAATATATGGCTCTAAACAAGGTTGTTTGTTGTTCTCCAAGTTTGAACCTTGTTAAAGCTATTGAGCGAGAGGCCAGGGGGTCCCTCTGTCAGTAGCATCACAGCCTTCTTTTCATTTCCCTGTTGCTCACTCCCCTTTTCCAGAATGAATTACCCTGTCCCTCTTACGGCTCTCAATAAGCTGACTTCTCAAGAAGAGTCAAACATATCCTTTTAGAATCCTTCTTGTTTACAAGATAAGGAGGAAGGTGAAGGGCACAGTCTCAGGAAACACTGAGGCACCAAGACTGACACTTTGTTTCAAACCACACTCAGGTGACTCCAATAGTCTGACAGGCGGATCAGTGACAGGGTGGAAAACAATCCCATCGAATCTAAACAGTGTTCCAATGTGTACAAAAATCTGTCATCACAAGAATGCCAGACTTGGCTTTGGCACCTCCAAACCTGCCGCGGTCTGTCTATTTGACACAATGAAACCGAGCGGGGATAGGTGGCTTAACACTCTCACCCACATGTCAAGGGCCCTGCCATCTACTCCAACATTGGTCAGAAGCATGACACATGTCTTCTCTCGCTACTGCTCTTAGACTCTGATCCACACCGGTCTTACGTCTGAGGCTCTGAGTTGGCTTTTGTTTGTTTGTTTGCTTGCTTATCAATGTCTTGCTATCCTTTTCATGTCCAAATAGGAGCGAATTCATATGGGCCCTGACCTTGTGGTCTGGCATAGTTCTCTTCCCTTGACTAGGAGGGGGACTGCTCAAATGTGCCAGGCATCAAATGTATGGGCAAGTTTAGGAGTCCAAAGTAGCAGAGGCCTGAGTTCCAGATGGAACACAGCTCCGAAAATCCCATGGCTGTCGGGCGACTACTCGTCTTTGGCCTAAACACCGGCTGCTGAACTGGCCACTGGCCCAAAGTGGACCAGCTTATGGCATTTGGGCCAAAGAATGCAGATGCGACCATGATTAGGGAGCCCAAGTTGGTCAATGCGTGTCAGTGGGGGCTTGCCTCCCAGCAGGCTGGCAGCTATTGGCCAATCCCCTGGCAGAGGCCAGGTCAGTTGTCCTGTGCCTTGGTTCTCCTGGGGTCTTCAGGAACCCCTGAGGCCTGTGGAGAGTGGAAAGTCAGTCTCCTTGGTTTACCCTGGGGTGAGGCTGGGGAGGAGGTGATGAGACACACTTATGGTCGTTCTGGGTGGAGTCTGCTATTGATAGAGCCCCATCTGGAGGCAGTGTTCCTGACCTGCCGTTTTCAGTTCAGGACACACAAATGGCACACTCACAGTGAAATGAGGCCGCGATTGAGTCTCTTATCACCACTCACTCGCCAGCATGGCAGCAAGAATGAAGTAACCACGTCTCAGAGAAGGCCCAGAACAAGAGCTGGCCTTTTTATGTCGAACGCCCTGGGCGCCAAGCCTGGAAAACTCCTAGAATTGGGAGGTCTGGAAGTCACCACCATGCCTCTACCCAAGAACCAACTCTTCCGTAAACCCCAAAAGGTTTACGGCGCAGCGGGAATGGGTGGTGCCATTCTCACACCTGCCTTGAGCTTCCCAGTTACCGATATTGATGCTCTTACCCCAGGCCTCTTGACTGATCAGGAAGTGAACACAAACCACTTTTTCCTGCCTCCCGCATATCCTTGGAGCTTCTTCTCTGTCTCTTTCTCTGTCCTCACTTGGCTCTTCTGCAAACTCGTCCCCCAGGCCCAGGGCACTTGGAAACCCCTGAGGGGAGCTCTGAGCCTGGGCAGGAAGGGGAGACTGGACACTGGTTCAGCTTCTCCGGGCTCCATTATTGGCACAGGTGAGTTGCACAATCAACTCTCCTTGGTGGGGGGATGAACTATCAATTAATCACAGCTATTGCCCATTGAATTCCTTAGGACCAGGCAGGGAGGAGTCTTTAAAGTCTTCCTTTATTCCGCTATGTCTTCCCATGACACAGCAGCCCCACTCCTTTTTCAGACACCACATTCCATTTTCCTTCCACTCTCAGCTTTCAAGTCCACCTTCTTCGGCCTCCAGGCAGCCCTTTCCAGCCTCCTTCATGTTTCATACTCCCTTTTAGGCAATTCGACTGCCCTTTGTTCTCCCATTTGACCAGCGTCCTTACCCACTCTCCACAGCCATTATCCTCACCTACCAGATCCAAAATAAGTGGCAGATACTATCCCTCCCCCACCCTCGCATTAAACAGTCTGTTTATACTCAGTAGAGCTTGGGACCACCTGCAAGTGCACTGATTCTGGGACCTTGGCTGCTGTCGAGCTCACTGCCCAGCCAGGCTGGGACAGTGGGGACAGGATCCTGGGGGCAGATGGATGGGTCATATTTTATTAACCCTGGCCAGCACCTCAGAAGGTGAGAACTAAAGTTCTCTCCGCCAGCCATGCTGCCAGGCACAGTCCCTTTCCTCCTGAGGCCAGAAAGTCAGAGGGCTGAGGAGACCGAGCAAGGCATAGGCATGTGGGGCACAGAAAAGACAAGACTCTGGAGGCCTTGAGAGCCTGCCTGGGAAATCTCCTTGATGTCAGGGGCCTTTGTGTGTTCATGTGTCTCCAATGTTTTCCTCGGTAGTGAGTCAAGATCCTTTCATTTGCTCCAAGGTTACCTCAGATTTCATCCTTTTTTCTTTTTTGCTTCACACATGGAATTTCTGGTGGCCATGAAAAAGTATCTGCTAGGCGACCCGCATTTTCAGTGGCCAGGCTTAAGTTTTGAGGATTCCAGACAAGTCAGCAGTGGGCCCAGAGACTTTGTAGCACCCAGCAGCCACCAGTTGATTCTCTCACAACTTTCAACCTCCCACCCCCTTCTCATTGGGTGTCTGAAAAAAACTAACCCAATGATCCATTTCGGATGGTTTGCCTCGGGGAAGGCCTCGCATCCTGTGTTGTCCTTTAAGGAATCCAGAATGTTTCCGGGAAGCTGTGACGATAGAGTTTCAGACAGAGGCAATCACCTGGACAGGGCAGGAATATGAAAAAGTTGGCATCTGCCTGGGTCCCAAGGATACTTTCCTTAGCCCGAGGCCAACAGAACAAATGACTCCCAAGTACACTTTGTTCTAAACAGGGTTGTTCATTGTTCCCCAATGTTGAACCTGTGAAAGCTATTGAGAAAGGGCCCAGGAGATCCCTCTGTCAGTAGCATGACAGCCTACTTTTCATTTCCCTGTTTCTCGCTCCCCTTTTCCAGAATGGTTTACCCTGTCCCTCTTCTGGGTCTCAAAGAGCTGACTTCTCAAGACGAGTCAAACACATCCTTTGAAATCTTCTCGTTTTCAAAACATAGGAGGAAGGTAATGGACACAGTCTCTGGAAACATTGAGGCACCGGGACTGCTGCTCCATTTCAAACATCACTCAGGTGGCTCCAATAGTCTGCCAGGCGGCCCTTTGACAGGGTAGAAAACGGTCCCATCAAATCCAAACAACTTTCCAGTGTTTCTAGAA